>NW_017306347.1:1455976-1471587 GCF_000935625.1 Nanorana parkeri | reverse complement strand
AAATATCTATAATATCCTGGATAATTGGAATTGGGGGCATTTAAATTAATCTATCAATATTTTATAAACCAAAGGTATGTCTGCAAAGAAAGGGGGTTACATCAGAACTCCAGCCAATAAAAAAAAAGATACAAATTAATTGTCCCTAAAAAGATAAAGTAACAAATCTGACTTCTTCTGCTAAGCACAAAAATGAAAATTAATTCACAGGCGACATGCTGATCCCGGGCTCCCACCGGGCACAGCGGAGCTTTACAGCCGGCGGATCGCATGTATATTAACGGGCATCGCTGCCCGTTTTTAAATTGCGGCCATTTCCCGCTCGCGCGCGCCCGGCGGCGCGTGCAAGGGGGCGTGTCTGAGCGGACGTCTGAAGACGCCCGCTCAGATCTAGAGAGCTCCTGGCCGGCCGTTTTTTTACTACGGCATGCCCGGAGGCAGTTAAAAAAAGGAATTCAGGAATTTTAACTAAATGCACAGTGGGAGGTCAGAATGTGTTAATTGCACTTAGGTCTATCCTGTCATTCTTGAGATATAGCGTGAAGTGTAGCAGTACTGTCAGCTTAATATCCTTGTGCATATCCTGCTGCCTGTGGGGCCACATGCTTTTGAGTGAAGGCAGACAAAATGTAGCCCAACAGACTTTGGACCACCCTCTCAAGCAGGCACCACCTAAGAGATCATCTTCTGGTGGCTCTGACCTGTATTCCCTCTATCTTCTGCAGCCCTGCAGTCTCCAGCATGCACAGCAGCACCATTGCAGCATATGGCTTTCCTGCAGCAGCTTCAACCATTCTGCCTTGTGCTCTCAGCACGCTCTGCCCAGTGCTGCACACAGCAGCTCTCTGCCCTGTCAACTTCTTGGCTCTGCACGCATTCAGAGTGCCTCAGACTCCCAGAAGCTCTTGCCCTCCACACCTCATGTCTTACACCCTTCTTCCCTGGGTCCCCAAACTGATCCCCTTGGGCTCCTGGCAGCTTTGATCACTGCACATCAGTGCTGGCCAATCAGCATCCTCCTCACACCTCTAGCTAGGGGCAGGCTTTATGCATCAGCTGCGCTGGCCACAAATAGTACAAGGCTGCAGCCAATCACAGTCTTCCTTCCAGCCTCCACTCCATTAAAATAACTATGGGGTAACCTTTGTATCCCATAGTTCTCTTAAGGGTCAGGGGAGGATATATACTACAATCTCAGTACAAATTAGTAAACTGAATGTGAGATTGTAGTCCATCACGGGAGTGAGCTTGGAGTGGTGGCTACTTTACAACACACACAGGGACCATGGGGAAGAAAATAAGCCACCCTTCAGAAGAAAGGACAGTGTCAGCACCAATTCAGAGATGATTGGAGGATCTACAAACAAGTGATACACAAACAAGATACAATTTTGTTAATGAGTATGGAATTTGAATGTATTTTTAAGTTTTAACTAGGGTTGCACAGATACCAAGTACAGTACTCGGTACGAGTACAAGTACCGATACTTTTGAGCTCCAAGACTACACTAGAGAAAAATTCAAAAGTTAGGAGGCCGCTGTCATTTGTAAGGAGCACACGGAGCTCCTGGGATTTGTACATCTCTGTTTTAATGTATGATTTTGTTTTTATACATATAAATAAATTGATGTGCCGATACCAGTACTTGCCGAGTACTTACAAGTACGAGTACTGATACATTTTTGTTTATTGTCATGTGACAGTTTTTCTAAAACAATACAGACTGATGATTTCAGGACAGTGGTGGAGTTCCAGAGCCAGGTCCCAGCTGCAACCTCTGCAACCCTGGTAGTTCTCATGAAAAGTATCTGCACTGGTACTCGAAAAGTATCTGTGCATCCCTAGTTTTAACTCCTTAGTTTAGTGTCATTTTAATGCCTCCTAAATGTGACTAGTTCCAACAATAAAATAGCAAGGACAAGAAGAAGAGAGTGCCACTGCACTCCTGGTTTTCAAGAACCATATCTCGGAAAGGGCAGCATAGATGTATGTAAGATTAATGGATTACACTTATTTCCAGCAGTCCTTTCCAGTAAGATTTCCTTTATCTGTCTTTTAATGTACAGTTCGAATGTTTTCTTATCCACTTAAATCTTCTGTTTTGACTAGACTGCACTTTTAAATCAGATCTGACATAACTCACGCTGCAATTGCAGCCAGGAAACACTGATGTTAGCTAGTCACCTTATAGTCTAAATATTAAGTTAAGCCAACAAGATAGACGCCTCCGCTGTCTATTGGCAACAACAAGATGTTTCTAGACATCGAATGCAAATGGCAAGACAGCTAAAGACGACTGTTGCCATTTTGGTCCACTTTTATAATAGGATTCTGCAGCAAGAAGCTATTTTGGTCTTGACTGTATATACTTCACCATACATTAAGTTCACACTGAGAGTATTTAAATCCAGTAGAAGCTTCAACTTGCTACACTGTAATGAATCATGGTGGTGAATGGTCACACGTTCTGCACAATTTTTCTGTAGTAGGTGTTATGCATATGTATGTCATGTTTTATTAGTGACTTGATCGTTAGTTTTAAAATAGAACATATTTAGTGTTTTATACATTTCGAGTTGTGATTTAATCTTTGCATGGAGAATTTTACAGGTTTTATAGAAAATGAATTAAACGCATGACATTTGAGTGCTGAGAATACATTAATACACTAAGCTAAAACTTACCTCAGCACAGTAGCTACCTACCACAGCTAAGGCTCACATGCAGCGCTGGAGCCGAACATTGCATGACCTTGGAACCAGTGCTAGTTGCGGAGGAAGTGTGCTCTACCCCAAAACTGGTTCAGTTTCATCAGCACATTGGGCCCCAAGCCCCTTCAGTTGAGATCACATGACTACAGTATTGCCTAGGCATTTGATCACATGGTTAACTGGTGTACAAACACCAAGCATATAGGTATTTTGTTAAAAATTGCAAAGGTGTAAAATGGTCACATTGATAGTGCCAGCTACTGAAGCTCTTAACCTTTACCAGTTCCAGCACTTCCATTGTTCCATTGATCACTGAGCTCTACAATTTCAGTTCACACATTCTTTAATGTGACATTAAAGATTCTGGCCCTCTTCCCAATGCTGCTGTCAGCACTTACCTTATTTGATGCATCTTGCTGCGATCATCTTCTTCCTTTCACTTGTTGCTAAGCTGGTGCCGATCTCTGATCCACCGCAGACTCCTCCTGCGGTTGTGTGTGCTGCCAGTGCACGTTACCTGGGGAATTGGGGGGATTCTAGTGGTGCATGTTACGGGGGGTACAGGGGCTCTGGTTCTGTCTTACTGATGTCATTGGTTTTCAGGAGCTTGACAGGACACCAGCCAGACTGTCACAGGTTGCTAAGAGCTCTAAGAGCCCCTCTCTGAGATGCCACCTGAGGCAACCACATCAGGCTGCCTCATTATGGGGACAAGCCTGGCTATGTCTATAATGAGGGGCTCCCACTATTCATACAGAATGTGACAGTAGGAGCTAAAACACACCATGGTGGGCAGGGACACCTAAAAATACCAGGTGGACAGGAACAGAGTCATCAAGACAATGTAAGAAGTCAAGTACTGACTCCAGCCCACTAGGCTTCACCTATTCCTAGAATATGACTTTTGGGTGGACGCACCATTTCATTGCACTATCTATATTTTTTATTTTGCTCATTCCCCTAATATCTGAATCCCATACACACTCCATAGTGCAGTCATGCTCAACGACACACTGAAAATGAAATTCAGTGACAGATGAAATATGTTGTGATAAGCTATAACTGCTTATGCTGCGATAATTAGGAAATGTAACGAGAAAGGAAGGAAGTGATAATTATATCACTTAGCAAATTTGCTGTATTGTAGATAACACCTTCCTTATGGTTAATGCCTTTCCTATGTATTCTGTGTTCAGAGGGACTTGGCATCTTATTGTGTCTGATAAGGTAAATAGTCTGAGGATATGCTATTCAATGTATATGACCTCTTCATTAAATTATACCTAAAGCCAAGAACAAACATACAGTATATTATATACTGAGTGGCCAGATTAATATGACCACTCCATCAGTACTTCGTTGGGCCACGAGATGACTCCACGAGATGACTTTGTTGGGCCGCCTCGTGACTCCACGAGATGATGAAAGGTGATGCGAGGAATCTGACACTGCACTGTTGCCCTTCTGTTGTCTTGTACCAGTCTTGCCACTCTCCGTTCTGCCCTAACATTGACTAGTCGCTGACGGCCACAATTCGCACGCTCAGACCCAGATTTTCGGCTGACAGTCCGGTCTTTAAACACTTTAACAACAGCTGCTCTTCAACATTTAACGAATTCTGCTGTTTTGCTGATACTCGCTCCATGGCTCAGAGCGCCAACAATCATTCCACGTGCAAAGGCTGTTAAATCGCTTTGCTTACCCGTATCTTCAGAAACAAATCACTTCTACTGTCGTGGTAAACAACCTGCTTCCCTATTTATAATGGTCTGGCCCTCTAGCAACTTCAGCGCGAAATTATAGCTAATTATAGCTAATATGCCTACAAACGTCAGGTGGTCATAATAATCTGGCCACTCAGTGTATAATGCTCCTATCGGGTGGCTACACTCAGTCCTCCACTATATCTATGGAAGGGCCGCCCCTTTAATGGGGTCGCGTGGGGGGGGGAGTAAAGCGGATCAGCATTTTTGTTGTATGGCCAGAGCGTCCCAGATTGCTAAGAGCTATGCATTTACAATGCTGCTGTGTGCATGTTTTACTGTGATATTATATGATACAAATACAAAATGTTGAGCTAGAACAGATGTCCCTTTTTCCGTATGTGATTGGGCCACCAGGGAGAGCCTGTGGAATATTAGAGAAACATCTGCTGAGGAAAGGATTGAATGGTCCAGAAGTGAAGCCCAAATACAGTCTCACAACTTTTTATTTCTTTATAGTTTTGCACCCTGCATGTTATGATTTGTGACTGATTGTACCTGAAAATGCCTTAAAATACATTTCCTTTCCTCTGAAAAGTCTGCTTTCTGATCTCACACTGCAGTGTTCTATGCTGGTAGAGCTGAGTGCCAGCCACACCCCTCAGTGCAAGTGCCCTTACATAGACGTGAGTGTGAGAAAAATTGCTCTTGGTCTAAGTCTGGTGCCTCCTTTGGCAGTGCACAGTTATGTTTATACACCCAACACAACTGCTGTAACAGGAAAATGGAGGTAATGCTTTGAAAATGGAGGCTGTTACTATGATGTCTATCTGACTGCTCTCTAGCTGGAAGGAAGGTCCAATTTTACAGAGGTAGCAGATTACACATGGATGCTTAATAATTTACTTTAAGTATTACGTGTGTTTGTTCATTTTAAATTATTTGGACTAGTTTGGAATTTTAAAGCCCATGGGGGAAATGTATCAAAACTGGAGCAGACAGAATCTGAGCAGTTGCCCAGGGCAACCAATCAAGGGTTAAGTGCCCATTGTTGACTATGTCACTCGGGTCACCGAGTGACATAGCATCACTGCAGTGGAGGAAGAGACAGGCAGCAGGGAGTGCTTTCATAGCCGGATGGTTCGGTGGATTGGGTGAACAAAGTTTGACCTCAGGCAAAAAAGAGCACTTCAATAAAAATTTTACCCTGAGTTTTTCTTTACATATTAGTTTGGTATTGTAGAAGTGGGTGTACATAGGAAGTGCTGCACTTACTAAGCGCTATAGGTTGAAGAAAAACTACAACCCTTGCTATGAAAAAAAAACCTTCCCCTATTAGAGGTTTTAATGCCCTTTAACTGTACTACATATGTTAAAAAATTCCAAAAAAAAGGACCTGTTGATCAGTAGGATTCAGTAGTGGGAGATCAGCAGTGGTGTAGCTCGGCACAGGGTCTTCTGGCTGGTCCAATTATGTCACGGGTCCTTCCTCGTCTCTTTCACCAGCAGCAGTGGCTGGTTCTTACTACTGCAATAATGCTCCATTCACACCTAGGCAATTTGGCACTCAGTGCTAAGCGCAACAAAATGCTCAAGACAAGGAATCCTATCCATTTATATGGCCTCTGTTCACACCTGAGTGTTTGGTCGCATGTTTTGTCACACAACGTTTCCCATAGAAGTCTATGGAACCAAAAAGTGCTGTTACCTGCCAAAAAGTAGCTTACCGTATGTATTTTTCTGCTTGTGAACAGGGGCCATAGAAATGAATGGGATTCCTTGTCTTAAATGTTTTGTTTGCGCTTAACTTTGAGCGACAAAATGCCTAGGTGTGAACGGGGACTAGAGCCGCTCATGCAATGACGTGTAAGTGTTGTTCAGAGTCATACTACTCTGAGCCCAGGTCAGCGTGAGTATATACCACAAGTAGGTGAGTCCATGACAGCCTGAGGAAGTGGGTGTATTGATGCTGGTCAGCTCATTGGACTTATGACATATGGAGGTGGAGAGGACTTTCTGCTAGGGATGAAATCCGATTTTTAAAAGTGCTGGGCTCTGTATTTTTTTTTTCTATAGCACTGAATTTTGCTTTATCTAGGGAGGCTGAATGAGGATACAATACAAAGACAATACATACAATACAGCGCTAGCATTTATGAAGGTCAAAGTCACATTAAAAAAATAAGAAAAATAATGCAATAATAGCTCTAGAAAGACAATAAACCATCATTTAGAGAGTTCTGCAGTTAAAAACCATAGGCATGTTAGAGTTTAGCACTTGAGGTCTCTCATGACCTGGAAGAGGACCTTTACCTGAGCTGGATCATCTTGGAAAGATAATGCCTGTACCTAAAAGAGGGTCGGTTGGGTCACCACCATCATTAACCAGCTTGAACCTCCGACCAACTAAGAAACAATATAACCCATTTTTCTCTGAACCTTTAAAGAAACTGTGTGCTGAACGTTTGTTCCAGGTCATTGACTTAGAAAGCATTAATATGGAAGTCAAGGCAATCAAAGCTAATCAATGTGCCTGACCTTTTACACTATTACTCTGCTGACAATATTCTTGATAGATAAGGCCATAAATCTTCGCATTGCAAAGAAAAAATAAAGCCACCCAAAAAAAAAATAAGGCCGCCATAACTCACCATGTGACTGAGTAAAAACCACATCCTGAAATATGCAAATTAGAGAAGTACCAAATATGAATGGGTAACAATCCAGATCTAGCTAAAACAATTCCTATAGGCTGTAGGAGTGGCACCCCAAAAAAAGCTGATTCTACAACTTCCAGTGCCATTGTGACTTGGAATGAAACCCTTCAATGACATCAGCCACTTTCTTTCAGCCAATAAAGGCTGATTGACAGCATAGTACCCCCCTCTGCCATGCCTTCTGCAAAGCAAGTATCCTCCATCACCAATAGGTTATGGACACCTCACCATCACACCTATGTGCATTAATATAGCGTTTTCTATAACAGCTACTCTTCTGGGAAGTCTTTCCACAAGAATTTGGAATGTGTCCCCATGGAATTTAGGCCCATACAGCCAAAAGAGCATTTGTGAGGTCAAGTACTGATGTAAAAGACCAGGCTCACTATCAGTTTATCCCAAAGGTGTTCAGTAGGATTGAAGTCAGGGCTCTGTAAAGGCCATTCCAGTTCCTCCACACCAAACTCATCAAATCATGTCTTTACAGACCTGGCATTGTGCACCTGAACTCAAAAATTTCTAGAACTCCCATTCGGGATCTGAATTTCCAAATTGAATTCGGGAGCTTCCGAATGCCATTCGGGTCTGGAAGCCTCAGCTTTAGTATTAATATCTGTATAGCGAATATTCGTAAACTCATACGAAATAACAAAATATCCGAACTGAACCAAATTTTTCTGCAGCTTACATGTCTACTCTGAATTTGTGCTTCAAGCTCACTCCCATGATGTACTACAATATTGGAATTGTATTCCATCATGGGAGTGAGCTTAGAGTGGTGACTACTTTACAACACACACAGGGACCATGGGGAGCAAAAGTAGCCACCCTCCAGAAGAAAGGACAGTGTCAGCACCAATTCAGAGATGATTGGAGGATCTACAGACGAGTGATACACAAATAACATACATTTTTGTTAATAGTTAAGGTACTTGAATGTTTTTGTAAGATTTAACTCCTGAGTTTAGTGTCACTTTAAAGATACATCTCATTTTTGCTCATAGATACACTTTAAAAGAGGAACTTACAGCATTTATAATTTTTGTAAGGGAAGGGTTTTTAATTCATATACTAGCCAGGCAATTAGCATTTCCAGACAGAAAACAGAAAAGACCACCCACAGATTTCTCTCAGTCTGTACTTCCATCAGAAGCGCAGCAAATTGCCTCCAGAATGTTAGCAGACTGAATTCTCCCTGAAAATGATATAAGCTAAAATAATGACTTCATGTTGCAACAATGAGTCGTCCCCATATTTGCACTTGAATAGACTTTGCAATAAAAGCATCATTTGCTTTTATATATTTAAAACAGCGTGATACATCCAGCTCGATCATACACATTGCATATGATGACAGTACTGAATATAAAGTGCACCCTATGTGGCTGAACCCGACTTATCAAAACATCTCATTCTCGCTTAAGATTTCCTGCAACCAACAATAATCCGTCACTACGGATATCACACCACAATGCCACAGATGACAATTAACGCTGTCATCAGCATATTGAAAAATTGGAATTCATTTATTTTTTAAGATCATCTATGTAAGTAAATCACTGCCTACGCTATATTTAGCCCGAGGATGGACATTCATATCAGTGAGAGAATATTATGTTAATGGGGAATATAATGTATATGATTTCCACAGAAGGGTACACATAAAACAGCTATTACATGTTCTGTTTTGTCCGCATTCTAAAAAAAAAAAAACAATGAAAAGGAAGAGATGGTTACTAAAAGGAAAATATATCTCAATATGTTTTGCACAATTATATGTTCAAGCCCCATATCTAATAATCTCAGTTCAGCAAGATTAGCAAATAATACAGACTCTGTTCCATTGCCAGTTCCTCCAATCTACTCCTACAGTTTACCCTGCCCACCATCCCGCTATTTTTATTTAGTTTTGGATGGCTTTTTTTTCTATTTAGTAGATAAGAGACATGACAGACATGAATACGAAATATTTGTTCAGATTGGTGTAGTCAGGTAGATGGGGCAGACACTGCTGTTCTTGAGGAGCTAAGGTATTGCTCCGTCGGGTTAGATATGTCGGCAAGTAATGCATCGATTCTACGATCACTATATCACTGACCCTTTCTGGCAGTGTAAACAGAGCAGTTACGTGTCCACCATAACCGTGCTAGGAGGAGCCCAATATAGGAAAAAGATGTCCTCTGACAAAGGCTCAGGGTGTCAGCTTAGGAGAGCCTGTGTCTAGTTTCAACACAGAGCTATCACAAGATTTGATTTGCCATGTTGGAATGCAAAAGTGCTATAAATAACACCAAGTGGCCCTGCAGTGGAAAGAACAGGGAGGGTCAGGAATCTGCCTAGTAAGAGCGGGTAGGCTTCTCCGATAGGGATAGGATACTTGTTGTGCAGGGACATTTAAGGGCTGGACTCTTCCTTACCCTTAAGAGCTGGACAAGTGAAAAGCTGAAGGTTCAGACAACTTGGGAAGAAAACCTCCATGGGAAACCTGTTCAGCAGACTACACTGTTGAGGTTCTTTTGTCAGACTCTTGCATGCTCTGAAGGCCCTTTGTGTGAACCTCTGAGTAGTAGCTAGGCAAGCACGGTATTTTAAAGACTGGAAGGGAGGCACCCTCTGGCTGCTCCCACAGCTTTATAATTCCCAAAGATCTGAGAGCTGTTCAACTTGTGCTTGTTGAATTCCCTTACTGTTCTGAAATCTGTATATTTCATTCTAGTGGATAAATCATTGTTTTTTGGAAAAGGAACTGTCAGTGTGTTCTTCTAGGTTTACCCCCTTTCCGGTGCTAGTTCCAGCTACACTGGGGTACCATAAAGTACAGACTGGGGTACCATAAAGTACAGTGTACTTTCCAAGTTTGTCTAAATATAAGAAGCGTAAGTTGGATCAAAATTGCTGATCCTCCCCTATCTATTGGAAGTGCCAGGGTTAGGGTTCAGTGGGCTGAGTGTGTTGTATTTATTTCTTGTTTACATCACTGCTATAAGTTATAAACAGGAAGTTGAATTAGACAGGGAGGAAATAGGTTAAACATATTGGGTATTTAGGATGATTGGTGGAGAGGGGGTGTCTATATTTTTAAGAAAATAATAGAAGTATTAGTGAAGGAACGCAAAGGGTTAGGGAAGGCAACTGGGTGGGGAAGGAGGTAGGGGAGGGTATGGTAGGATAAAGGTGAGGAAAGGGGGAGAAAATGAGGAGTGCGAGAGGAGCACCTCCTAGCCCTGATAGCAAGTAATTGAGCTGCAAGTTTGAAAATGACTTGCTAAACTATTGTAGACTTGCCAAGCTTCACAATTTTGTTGCACAATTACAGCAAGTCTGCATTGCAAGTCTCCAGACCAGTGAGCTTGCATAGCTCTTGCTAGGACTTGCAGGAATCTTGCTGTAGACTTGCTAAGCAAATTTGCTTTACATTAAAAAAGTGTCACCTAGAACTTGTGCTGCAAGTGTTCTGCAAGTCTATAACTTGCCGAGAATGTGTGCAGCAAGTTAGAAAGAATTACAATTTAACCCTGGCACAAGTTTGTGGCAAGTTACCCTTGCTATCTGGGTAGGTAGTTTGGGTATTGAGGTTTGGTGGTGTAGGTAGGGAAGTCCAATCTCTATTGTCCTCTTCCCCCAAAACTCCAGTCTGGGAGGGAAGATTTACTGTCATTGCCTGTGTGTTTACAAAACAGGAAGTGGGTAGAATATATTTAACAAAGACTTAGACAGCAAAAATGCCATTTTTTTGTACATCGGGGTTAGACCGCTTTAGACATTTAACATGTTTTGCCCTGTGACCACACAGGAAGTGTCTCTCCACGCTCTGCCTGCCATCCCCCATGTGACCCAAATACATGCCGCCTGAGTTATAGGGACCGCCTATGAAAACCATTCCCGGACTGTGAACCATTTACACCCTGTTATGGAAAATAATTTGCGTGGTTGCTAAAATTCCCCAAAAAATTGGGAGGACAATTGTTTTCCTTAAGAAAAAATGGTGGTACTCTTCTCGTGTCATCTACCACAGGGGGAAGGGACAAGACCTGTGAGTGTTACTGAGCTACAGGGGAAAAAAACAGGTCTCCTGCCCTACCAGAAAGGACTGTGCTGCCTGGCAGAGCTGTGCTCATCTCAGAATGTGATGGACAGAAATACAAAATATTTGGCAGGTAAAACAGCTCCCATATACTGTATGAATTTCATCTGTATGTTTAGCTGTTTACCTGGAGTTTAGCTTTAATTCAATGAATACACCAACACACTTGTTATTTTTTTTAACAGCCTACACAGGAAGATTTTCCTATAATTATTTTTCATCTGAAGAGTTTTAGTGGATGTTGAGAGGAGGACGTGATGAATCTTTGCCTCTTACTTGGCTACTTGAAGAGCAAAATGTGTGCCATATAGGTGACATGGGCTTTGTTTACATTGCCGCTCGCTGTACAATAATAAAGATTCCTGGAAGTATTGATCAGTGAAAGCTTTTACTGTGGACCGAGCCACAACCATTAATCACCCGGCATTGTAACATTCTGGAAGTTGTAAAGGAAAAAGAACTACGGGGGGGAACTTTGTCTCCTGCATCCTACAAGATAATGGGGAAAAAAAGAAGCATCGATTAAAAACAGTTCAAACACTATCAGACGTGATTTCTGCCTGAAAAGAAGGAACATTGGTGGAAAATATGACACATCCTGTATCGGCATCTAGTAAACTACACAATTATATATTATCCTGCATTTCTGACAGGTTGCCTTTAATTAACCACCACTGGGCTTCAAAATCAATTCTGGGAAATGAGTAAAACCAACTAGCGGCCATCAAAGGAACTCTGCAACTTAAAGTATAACTAAACCCAACAACAATAATGTAATATATTGCAGCTTACCCATCCTTAGATGAGGCAGCTGCATTTGTTTTCTTTTTTTCAGGCTAAGAGAAGTTCCAGCAAAAACAGAAAAGATCTGTTGCCAGCAATGCAGTGCACTTCCTGTGAGCTGAACTGAAAGCAAAACAATCTTATCTAATATCCTCATCCCCAATGTGATGGAGATGAACAAAGGCAGATATGTTCAGCCTGCGTGACAACTCCATAAATGCAGAAGAGGAGTGAGCATTGTCACCCTAGAACCGGGAATTTGTTATTTGCAGGATGCTCTGGTGAAAAACAAATGGGGGAAAACCTGAAAAAAGAGAACCATTGCAGTCATCACTTTTAAGGACTGATAAAATACAATATATAAAATGTTTTCTTTGGGGTCTAGATATTCTTTAAAAGAGAATTAATTGCAAACCTCCTTTAGTCCTCTTTTGGATCAAAGGAATACATTTTTGACCCAAAGTCAACATGTAATGGGCCACCACCGGGAAGGATCCCAACAATATTGGCATGATCCACTGTGCTGCCTGATTGACAGCTAGCTCTGCCTCTCTAAAGCCAAGGCCAACTGTGCCCGCCCCTTCCCTGTCTGTAGCTCCAATGAGCGCTGGAAGAACAGAAAGGGAAAGTGGGAATCCTTGCGGGAAGCGGTGACTGACAGTCACTACTGTCTACAGGGAGAAGATTGTGAGCTGAGCTATCAGCGGTTCATGATCGCTCAGCTCTAAGTGTCTCTCGCCAGCTCTAAGTATTGGGAAGAGTTCTTTTTACTTTCCCAATACTTCTCCTTTAAGACAGAAATACCTCTCCATTCATCTTAATATAAATTATGTGCAGTGCAGTTTAGGAAGATCTTCCAAAGTTCTCCAGGTATGGGGGGCTTTCTGAAGTCTACAACCATCAACTTTCTATCTTTCGGCCTGATTCACTAAACTAAACAGTGAAATGAGTTCACACTTTTTGTTTTGGCTTATTTTTTTTCAATGAAACCTAATTTATAAACATGTTCCGGCTCTGATGACTTCATAATAGTGAAAAAAATGGATGTGTAAAATGAACCTCACACATGCCACAGAATGCCCACCATGCTTTACAAATGGTGTTGATTTACTAAAGGAGCATTTTCACATTGCAAAGTGAATGTGCAGCTAAGTATAAATTCACTTTATTTATTTAGTGCTGACAATTTTAGACAGCGCTTATTCACATCAGTCCCTGCCCTCAAGGAGCTTACAATCTAAGGTCTCTATCTCACATGCATACATACGAGGGCCAACATAAACAAGAACCAATTAACCTACCAGTATGTGTTTGGAGTAAAGGAGGAAACTGGAGTACCCGGAGGAAACCCGCACAAGCACAGGGAGGACAAATGCAAACTCTCTGTAGATAGCAAACTGGCCAGGATTTGAACAAGAGACCCCCAGTGCTGCAAGGTAGACGCACTAACCACTACGCCACCGTGCTGCCCTTAGGTACTGTTATATGCAAAGAAAATGTAATAAAACTAATTTTTGCTCACACATGATCGAAGTCAGCTTAGCTTTACCTCAATCATGAAGGGCTCATTTGTAACGAAGAGTGAATATCACTTTCAGCTCATTGTTACACCGTGCTTCACTATGCACACTGCGGCCCATCACATTCCCCAAAAAAATCAGATTGCATTGTGTAGCCAGCGGAGCCCCACAGAGTTCTCTTTCAACGTAGCAAAAAGAATTTGTACCCAGGATTGGATTTCAATGACTTGCTACTATGGCCAATTTTACTGTAGCACCTCCATTACCATTATACAGTATATGTATATATATATATATATATATATATATATATACACATACACACAGTATATTTGATTTGTTTTCTGTTATACTGAAATAAAAAGGTCTTTGTATTACTATAATCCATCAGTCTTTCATGATGAAGATTTGTTCCCTAATAAGGGTATATAGCCTTTGAAGGTAAGAATTATTTTCCGCAGCACACAGTCTTATTTCACACCTTTACTGATAACATTTACCATTTTATATTACGTTATGTGTAACTGACAATCAGTGGTGTTTTCAGTGTTTTATGATGTAAACCTTCTGGTTTTCTATATAAAGACGTACATTTCTTTGTTTGATTAGAATACTCTGGTGAATTCTCTTTACTGCAATGAAATAAATCAACACTGACAGAAATGAGATCTCTGTTAGCACTGGCGCTTATTAAAGATTTGATAGGAGCTTAGTGTCACCTCCAGTTCAGGTTTATAGGCTATTTCCACATCCAAGCCTGGCTGGATAGTTAAGGACCTTCCATCTTTGCTTGAAATCATAGATAGGTCTTCTGACACCTAGCACCATTATTTCTGCACCAAGAACCCATGCAATATACAGTATCTTTTAAATACTGCGTGTATGAATGTTTTTATCTGTTCCTATAGTACCTTGTTGAGATGTAGTAGAGATGTAGAGATGCAGTAGAGATGTATTATTTTTGCTATAAAACGTTTGTCACATGTTTGTGATTCTGTAGCAAGCAGTGGGATGCAGTCAGTCTATCTGTACTTCATTGTGAGAGATCTTTAAGCATAAAGTGTAATTTCTCTACCACTTGTTGTTTGAGATTGCTCCAGCAGGATGTACAGGAGAGTTATTATGGATGTCTGATGGCCTAGCCAGGCAGTGGGCTTGGGGGCTGGTAATGCATGCTGGGAGAATTGTTAAATATCTGGGACACTTCCTGTTCTGTCTCTGCTCTCATGGGCTTCTGTCCTGTGAGGATGTCACCATTGTCAAAGATCCATCTCACTTGCAAGGCCTTTTACTGTGACCCACAGATGGAAATGTGATTAGGTTGAACTCGATGGACTTGTGTCTTTTTTCAACCTGACTAACTATGTAACTATGAGTGGCTGGTTGAGTAGAAAGTTTACACAGAACCCTTTCCATGTTCTACATCCTTGGACTATAAAAACTGAGATACCACTTGAACCTCAATTGTTAAAAATCTCTGCAAGAGACCAGCCAGTATAGTCTTTGTGCTGAAGGTACAAAAGAGACTTTGAAAGGGATTTAGAAGAGATAAAGGTCTAGTCTGAAGAATAAGATCAAACATGCTTTAGAGACATACTGATCCACACCTCACCCTCTTTCACATGTTGCACTTTGCAATAAACCTGTTAATAATTCCTGCTTACTACAGTGACTGGCACCCATCTTTCATACATCCTGAGCAAAGTACCCCTCTTGAAATTGAATGTACCTAGGCTCTTAATGCCACATGAAAGTGCTCAGGACATTCATAATGCAGCTATTGGTCAGCTGAAGATCAGTAATTACAGAAAATAAGTCAGAAAAGTGCTACACTGTAATCCCCTGTAGAGCGGCATTCAGACCGGGAGAGTTATTGTCAGGTTTCTGTGCCAGTCAAGGCTCTATTGCTTTGCAAAGTGCTGTTATTATAACACTATGAACATTCTAAGGGTCATGTCAGACTAGAAATATTGTTCCTAGTGAGAATTTTCCATCAAAAAGATTGCTAGAAATAGAGGGAGTACACATACCTGCTTTGCAAGTCCCCCCCCCCCCCCCCCCCCCTTCCAAAAAACCCGACAAAAAAACGATA
>NW_017306347.1:1451386-1455813 GCF_000935625.1 Nanorana parkeri | reverse complement strand
TTCTGTCAAAAATGCTGCAAAACACTGTATAAAATGTTGCAAAAGTTGCCAGTAAGAGATCCAAGCTTAACTTCCTCCGTTGACCAGGGAGTGACACATGCCAGCAGGTTGGTGTTTCACCATCTGTGTGTTCTGTCCAAAGTGATACTGCAGCTGATAAGCTCTTGCTAGTGACAGGATCATCAGGATCATAGTGTGAAATGGCCCTACAGAAGAAGAAAGCACAGGCATGGCCTTTTCGGTGTCCCGCTGATCTTTTGTTGCCTGATCAGCAGGCAGGGGCCTGGACCAGGAGTCCTTGAGCGAGCTCTGCTGCTTAACTGTATTGGAGGTAAGTGACCTACCTGTATTGTCTGGCATTACAAGGCTAGCTGAACAGAACTATAAATGTATTGGCAGGTAAGGTAGCTCAAATAAACATTTTCCACCTGTAAGGCTGATGCCGTGGAGAAAAGAAAATAAGCACAAAAATAGAGTTGCCACCTATAGTAACCAACCAGAATGAAAGTTAAATATTTCCAACAACCCCAATCGTGTGCTTACTCCCCATTTTATATCGAACAATCCCCTTTGGGTTTAGATGTTTGATGTGGGGTAGACTTTTGTTTAATTTTACATATGAATGTATTTCTATAACAAATATGTACACTATGCGGCCAAACGTTAGTGGACATCTGACCATCAAACCTACCTATATATGCAAGCGTATGTGTCGCCCCCACCCCCCCACTTGAAATTATTAGGTTCAGGTGTTTACAGTGCAGCATAATGATAATGCTACAGAATACAAAGACATTTTAGACAATTGTGCTCTTCCAACCTTATACCAACAGTTTGGAGAAGACCCTTTTCTGTTCCACCATGACTGTACACAGCCAGCTCAATAGAGACATGGCTTGATGAGTTTGGTGCAGAGGAACTTGAGTGGCCTACACAGAGCCCCAGAGCTGAATGGGCACAAACTCCTACTGACACACTCCGAAATCTTATAGAAAGCCTTCCCAGAAAAGTGGAGACACAAAAGGAGGGCCAACTCCAAAATAATGCCCAAGGATTTGAAATGGGATGTCCAAGAAGTTCATATAGGTTTGATGGTCAGGTGTCCACAAACCTTTGACCGTAGAAGGACAATGGCGTGGAAACATTCCAATTTTCTTGGGAAAGCCTTCCTATAAAAATGGAGGCTGTTATAGCCACACAGTGGTGGTGGTGGTGGGGGAGCAACTCCATATTAATATCCATGTTTTTGGAATGGGATGTCAAACATACTAATAAAGGTGTGATAGTCAAATGATCTCTTTGTGACTAATTACAAATGTGCATACATCCAGACAGCTGCTAACAATAACCCTCCCATGGAGGTGGTTCTAGGTCTAGTAATTCACAGATAACGGCTGTAGCATTCATCTCATAAGAAGAAATATAACATGTATAAAAAATTGAAGGCCACACTTTAAAACAATTAGAAACAATTATAAAGCAAATTAACACTTGCGTTCCGCCACTTGGGGTGGGGGGGGGCAGAGGGGGCAGTCTGAAGGGGCTAAAGGTAAAGCGGGGAATCCGTTTTGTACGAGTGAATTTCAGCGGCTATAAAGCCAGTGAAATCACTAGTATGCAGGATGCTTGTGCACCACCGCCCCCCCCTCCATGTTCTACCTCCTCTGCCGGCTGCCTTTTCCTGTGCCGTGGTTTTCGGGGTCCCCTGCTCTTCTGGGTTATCCCAACCCATGGCAAGGCAGTTCAGGCTGGAGAGTGGGGAGCAGAGCGGAGAACATCCATTCCCTGCTCTGCTCCGTGATCAGTGACACAGGACCGCTGTACTTGCACTGCTCCAGTGACAGCTGTCACAGCCTGAGTTGTACAAAAGATAGAGCACGCAAGTGGTCTATACTCTGTATTGGAGGGCAGGCTCATATAGAGAGCCTGTCACCTCTGAATGCTATCACACAGGGGCTAACAAGCAATAAAGTTAAGTGAAAAAAATAAGTAAAAATAAATAAAAATGGAAACAAAATAAAACATTGATAAAAAGTAATCAAATAAAAACGTGATAAAAAGTTAAAAAATAATAAAATAAATAAAAATGATTAATAATAATAATCCACACAGCCCAACCTGTATTGGGTCCCATAATTTCAACTGGTGTCCCTGCCTCCGGGGCCTACACACATATACTACCCTGGTAACTGCTCAGGCACCAACATTTTTTTATAGGGGGTGGAGTGGGAGGCCCTTCATGGTTTCTTGCACCAGGGCCCTGAGGTTCCTAGTTACGCTTCTGCAAATTAACACAATAATAAAGCAAATTAATTACAAAGTAAATACCGTATACACATATTGGCTAAAACTATCCAAGAAGCTGTAACAGTATTTATAACAGCAGTATGGATCGATAGTCCCATCTGCAGATGGTGGTAAAGCAGCGACTTCCTTCAACTTGTTTTCTTTTCCTTTCTCACAAAACTGGAGTTTCACTTTAACTCCCTATGGTGTCTAATAGCCCTCTAAATTGCTTTTTGTTTATTGGTAAGTGAACTTCTCTGATATAACAGAAAACCCCGCTGTAGAATATTGTTTTCCCTGAAAGATTATTATCGCCAACACGTAGCATGTAATTATAAGAGAATGAAGTCTGTAATTCACGTAGAAAATATTTATGCAAGTAATAATATCATTTTACTGGGAAATTGCTGCGGTAGATCACAAAGTGTTTATAGGAAGATTTAGCAGCATCTTTTTTTCTATCAATTCTATCCCGGAATAAGGACATATAATTATGCTGGAAATTCAGTGCTCGCACCTAATATCACATCATCCTGTGCTGATTCTTAAAGGAAGCCTTTTCTACAAATGGAAGGTCTGCTTTCATCTCATTTTCTCCACAACAAACAGCTTAAAAAAATAGGATTTTTTTGTTGTACTCACCATAAAATCCTTTTATCTGCATTCACTGAAGGACACAGCAGAGATCTTTAGATCTTGGTCATTAGGTGGCACTGTTACCCAATGGTCAAGATCCAAAAATCTCCACTTTGTTCTTCAATGAATCCAGAGAAAAGGATGTATGTGAATATAAAGAAATCCTATTTTTTTTCTTCTGTTCATTGAAGGACACAGTGGAGATCTTTACATCTTGACCATTAGGTGGCACTATAACTCAATGGTCAAGATCTAAAGATCTTTGCTGTATCCTTCAATGAATCCAGAGAAGAGGATTGTATGGTGAATACAAAAAAATCCTACTTTTTCTTCTGTCCGTTGAAGGACACAGCAGATATCTTTAGATCTTGACCAATAGGTGGTGTTATAGCCCAATGGTCAAGATCTAAAGATCTCAGCGGTGTCCTTCAATGAACGGAAGAGAAAAGTAGGAATGTTTTGTATTCACCGTAAAATCAATTTCTCTGTATTCATTGAAGGACACAGCAGAGATCTTTAGATCTTGGTCATTAGGTGGCACTGTTACCTAATGGTCAAGATCCAGAAATCTCCACTGCGTCCTTCAATGAATCCAGAGAAAAGGATGTATAGTGAATCCTATTTTTTTTTAAATCCTATTTTTTTCTTCTGTTCATTGAAGGACACAGTGGAGATCTTTACATCTTGACCATTAGGTTGCCCTATAACTCAATGGTCAAGATCTAAAGATCTTCGCTGTAGCCTTCAATGAATCCAGAGAAGAGGATTGTATGGTGAATACAAAAAAAATCCTACTTTTTCTTCTGTCCATTGAAGGACACAGCAGAGATCTTTAGATCTTGACCAATAGGTGGTGCTATAGCCCAATGGTCAAGATCTAAAGATCTCAGCGGTGTCCTTCAATGAACGGAAGAGAAAAGTAGGAATGTTTTGTATTCACCGTAAAATCAATTTCTCTGTATTCATTGAAGGACACAGCAGATATCTTTAGATCTTGATCATTAGGTGGCACTGTTACCCAATGATCAAGATCCAAAAATCTCCACTGTGTCCTTCAATTAATCCAGCGAAAAGGATTTATGGTGAATATAAAGAAATACTATTTTTTCTTCTGTTCATTGAAGGACACAGCAGAGATCTTTAGATCGTGACCAATAGGTGGTGCTATAACCCAATGGTCAAGATCTAAAGATCTCTGCTGTGTCCTTCAATGAATGGAAGAAAAAAATAGAATTTTTTTGTATTCACCGTAAAACCCTTTTCTCTATATTCATTGAAGGACAAAGCGGAGATCTTTAGATCTTGACCATTAGGTGGCACTGTTACCCAATGGTCAAGATCTAAAGATCTCCACTGTGTCCTTCAGTGTTAGTTCACACCATAGGCAGTGTGTTCCAGTCCGATTCTGGCTGGAACGCACTTCCTCACTTTTTTGCCGGGCTGGAGGGGGTGTGGCGGGCCATTGAAGTGAATGGCACCGTAGCCACGCCCTCCCGCCACAATGC
>NW_017306347.1:1443951-1451324 GCF_000935625.1 Nanorana parkeri | reverse complement strand
GCACATACCTTTTATTTTTTAATTATGACTTGGCACACAACAGTGTTTTTCTTCCCACTCTGCATTCATATTGACGCTGGAGCAGTTGAACTTGTGTCTTTTCAATCATTAATAAATGTGTAGCCTTCTAAACAATGGCTTACAATCTTGCATTAAACTCAAGTGGCTGAATAGTAACATTGCAGCTTGTAACAAAGGCACAAGTGCCTAAAAGCATATAAGCACTCCCTTACAAAAAATTATTTTTTTAAATGCATGCAGAGCGGGAACAATGAAAACACTTTCAAGGCTGTTGTTTTCTTTAGAGAGCCATTACCGGGCAACATTTAACAATATGCAATGCGACTATTATTACAATGATTAAATCACTTCATACACTCCGCACTAAACATGCCTAATTTATTTTACTTTAAGAGTTAAAAAAGGCAATTGTTCTCTGAATTTTTGTAAATACCTTTCTTTGAGTCATCACAGTTCCTTAGTTAACCACATATTACATACATGTGATTGTAATGCGCAATAATTAAAAAAAAGGTCAACTTTTAATTAATTCATTCATTAATTGAAATGTTAATCACAAATAAGGAATCTTATCTAGGTGTTGCTGGTTTTACAACTCATTCTGGGTTTTCTGGATTATAGTTGGGATCCTGGAGGCGGGAGATTTATAAGAGAACTGGGAGGGAGGAAATCTCCATTCCTGGGTCCATTGTTTAGTAGTGGCGAGCACCTGATTGCACACCTGTGCACTGCAATTATGGGAAGTGTGCGGGCTAGTGTTCTGGGCTCCTGCTGGGAAGAGGGACAGGTTGTGTCCAGGAGTCAGGCAGACTCCACCCAGAAGCCAGAGTGAAGCCAGGAGGCTGTGTATGTGTTGGAAGCACATGGAAGGCAGCCAAGGAGGCTTGGAGAGCCAGTGACACACAAGGGTTGTGTTGAGGAGTCGCACTAGAGGTGTGTAAGGCTGCTAAAGGTTAAAGCATACTTCTAAGGAGTGAAAAACTTTAACAGTCCTAGGACTAGATGCTTATACAATGTCACAACATTTATTTCCCTCCAGAGTTACATACCTTTTTCACCAAGGTCTTGTAGTGATGATGGGAGAGTCGGATCTCTGTGTAAAGTCTTCTCCAGCACATCCCAAAGATTGTCAATGGGGTTAAGGTCTGGACTCTGTGGTGGCCAAGTATATACATATACACACATCATAGTAGGGATGAGTGAAATTGATAATGTTCACTTACCCTACATTTCAGGGCAAATCAGGGTACTTTGATACAACTTTATTGTTTTGGATTGAATGGGGAAGGGGACATATCTCTTATGTCCTGCTCCTCTCCCCCTACCGCCACCTCCTGCCATTCTCTCCCCTCCCGCCGCTCTTTAAAATAACAGCCAAAAATTGCTTTGTATTTCACAGCAGAATTTGCTTTCAAAAATGCAGCTGCTCCTGTGTAAAATGACACTTGCAGATGATCTGCGCGTGTCAATGAGCAAATGCAATGTAAAAATCTTGCATTCACTATCAGGGTTATCCACTATTGAGCCGAAGTGACAGCCGAAGCGTGGAGAAAGGTCAAAGGGCCGACCTTTCTCACGGCTGGCTCCGCCCACTTGTAATGACTGATCAGCGTCCCCAAATGACCTGGGGACACTGATCTGTCGTCTGTCGGATTTGACATTATGCGGTGGGAGTTTGTCGCGTGCGGTTGGATAGGCGTGCATTATTTTTTTTATTATTATTACTTTTTTCTTTTCTTTAAAATATTTTTTTTCTTTTTTGAAAATGTTCCTATTTTTTTTTACATTTTTTTTCATTTGTTTAAATGTTACTACTAAGCTCTCTACCTCGGAGGTACCGAGCAGAAAAGCAGAGCTCGTCTGCATTCGGCCTTTTCACTTACTGCCGTTCGGCCCCTATGAGAATAGGGGCGAATGGCAGCGAATGAGCTACCAGAGGTTCGAGTCAGCCGATCCAAATGATGGATCGGCTGAGTCGAGCTCCTTCTACACTTTGGCTCAGTCGAAGGGAGCCGATGTACGGTTGATTTTAGACGATGTACGGCTGAAATTAGCTGCACAAGGCTGAAGTGAATAGCCGAACAGCGTTAGTAAGTGAATAACCCGCTATGTTTTTTATGTGTAAATCAAAGGTATGATGTTTGAACTGCAAATGACATGAAGTAAAGAAAACCTTACATGTAATTTTTTTTTTCAATTAAATATGTTCCTATTTTACCTCTCATTAACCCTTGGTTAACCCTAATCTACCCTAATTAACTCCGTTCCCCCTTTTTTTTCAGTGTCACCCACAATATTTTTTTAAAAAATGATTTTTTTCAGTATGCAACTAATTTTGCCATGCTTTGTACCAGAAACACCATTTTAGTGTAACTTGAAACAGGTCACATTTCAATAAAATGTATACTTTTTATCAGCAGTAAAAATACAATTATTAACTAATTTTTTTATATTTTATGTCTTTTTTTTTTTAGGGCAGGTGCACATCTAGGCGTTTGCAGTTTCACGCAATTTTTTTTGCACGTTTTTGCTTTTAAAAACGCAAGTTTCTCCCAACATAGAGACGTCCTTGGGACCAAAACCACGCAGTGTCTGCCTGAAAATAGCTCCTGCATCTCTTTGCACAACAGGCGTTTTCTTACGTGCGACGCAATGCTAAGGTGTGAACAGTCGCCATTAACTTGCATTGTTTTGCGTGTTTTCACGCGACTAGATCTGTGCGTAAAAACGTTTAGGTGTAAACCAGGCCGCAATAGAAAATAAAATATTTTTTTTGCAAAACAGAATTGCCACAGCAAGGCCTAGTTTGTCCCCTAACAATAAATATGTATTACCCTGTTAACCTTAGTAATGCCAAATCTATCGGTGAACAAGCCCATGGAGGAAATAAGAAAATTGCTCTGGTCCGTAAGGGGTATACACATGCAAGAGCTGAAGTAGTTAAGGGTGCAATGACCTTTAAATGGCTTCTGAGGGTTATAACTATCCTGTTCTTGAGCCATAAATAGCCATCATTATCCTCATTATTTCACTTTTTGTTTTACAGAAAGAAAAAAAAAAACAGGCAGTGAAAATAAAAAGTAAAATAAAAAATGTCAAGTGGCAGCACACAGATAATAATCAAATACATGAAAAAAGACAAAAATATTAATACAAAGAACACTAAAAAATAAAGTACCTTACATACACCCCAAAAAGTAGTAAATCATTAATAAACCAACTTTTAAAGTGATTTTTGGATTTGGGGACAGTTCAACCCTAAAACCATAGCTGCAAATGAAGAGTTTTTCAAGGTCCACTCAGCAGTATGCATTTCAGGGGTTTTTGCCCACTTTTATTTACGTCAAAGTAACAAAATCTTCTGCCCATGAAGGAGTTGTTTAAAAAGAAACCAGTTGCTTCGACTGCCTAAAAAGTGTTAACGTGAGTTGGGTATTACTTTGTCATTTTACTTAAAGTTCATTTAAAATTACTGTACATCCTAATAGGTTCTGACGAAGGGGGCGTTGCTGCAGAAATATTACATTCTCAATCTGAAGTTGTTGCTCGCAATACTTCTTTTTCACCACAAGATGTCCTCAGTCTTCCAAGTTGAATGACAACCAGCATAATTCCAGCTGTTTTCTGTAAGCCCAGCATGCCATGGACTGTCCCTCTATCAGTTTATCCGTCGCAGGGTTCTATGGAGCCACCCTTGTGTGTGCTAGTAAGCTGTGTGTGTCTCCATAAACACATAGGCAAACCACTCACACGCTCTCCTTTTCTCCCGTTTGACCACAAGATGTCCTCAGTGTTTCTTGTTGAACGACAGCCAGTATCATTTGAGCTGCATCCTCTAAGCCGAGGCTGTCATGTACCCGCCCCCAGCCTGTGACTGGACAGTGAAGCAGAAGCAGCACACTGATGATCTCATCTGTCAGTCACTCTTCTTTAACATAACACTTTTCTTTAAGGGCTTGTTCACACCATGTCTGGACCAGATCAGTTTTTGTCCATCCCTGAAAATGCATCCCAATATATTCCTATGGTATTTCTGGGCTCTGTTCACACCACCAGTGCAGTCTGATCCGGAGCGGGGGAAATGCTGCATGCATTATGTTGTTCCTGGTCTGGAACGCACCAAATGCATTTAAACACATACAAATGCATTGGAACGCGCTAGAACGCACTGAACTGCACTGAACTGCACCTGAAAGCCCATTTTAACATAAAAAAGCACCGGAACATGTCAAAACCCATCAAAAACGCATCAAAGACCCACTGCAGTGTGTTTGCAGATCTGCTCCAGATCTGGTCCGGACATTGTGTGAACAAGCACTGACAGTTTCCTTAAACTTGGTTCCTTGTGCTGCTTCTTCTTCCCCCAATCTGAGCTCAGCTCTTTAGGGATTACAATAGGCTGATACCAGGTGATATTCAGGTACTTACACTGCATTAAAAAAAATGCATTAATTAATACAGAGCTGCCTCAATTTGTGACTCTTTAATCTGTTTTAAAGGCAGCACATCCCAATATTAGCAGCCACCTCAGAAATAGAATACACAACTGAGCCAGAAATAATGTGTTTTTCTTCCACAGCGCTACTAAAGTCTATGGCGTGTATATTCATTTCTTTGTAATGTCAGTTCTACAATAGTCAATTAAAAATAATGCCCACTGTTCACACAAGTTTGCAATTTGGTAAAGTCGTTTATTTTATTCTATTTTTTTCCTTTTCAATGTGACCCTCTTTTGTTTTCATTCCACACTTTTATTTATGTTTGATAAAGGCAAAACATTAAAAGTGTCACAGCAGAATAGAATTTCCAGCCGAAAAGGGGAGATAAAAATAGAGGAACAATTCTTGGCATGGCAAGATAAAAAACCGGGCCGGCTGTCCAACGACATGTAGGGTAACCCAGCAGACACTTAACGCTGAGAAGCTAGATTGCTAAGATGTTGTACACATGCTGGATTTTGATCTGTATCAGCTCTTTTGTTCTTGAGAAAATGTCATGCTCTGAATTCAAAACAAAAAAAAAGAAATATGAACCATTGCTTTTAAGCCGACCACGGGGCAAATGTTATTGTTAGATGCACGGCTCTAATGAACACAGAAGAGCATAAGCAAGGCAACAAAGAAAACAAGATGTTTTTTTTTTTTAATGTTAACGGAGGACTCTAGGCTAGGCTGGAAAACAAAATCCAAACCCACATGGCCCTGTGTGAAAAAGTGTTTGCCCCCTGCTAAAGCGTAACTTAACTCTGGTTTATCACACCTGAGTTCAATTTCTCTAGCCACACCCAGGCCTGATTACTGCCACACCTGTTCGCAATCACGAAATCACTTAAATAAGACTTGACTGACAAAGTGAAGTGGACCAAAAGATCCTCAAAAGCTACATATCATGCCGGGATCCAAAGAAATCCAGGAACACATGAGAAAGAAAGTAATTGAGATCTATCAGTCTGGAAAAGGTTATAAAGCCAGAGTGAGAGCCAATATCCACATATGGTGAAAACATGGAACAGTGGTGAACCTTCCCAGGAGTGGGCGGCCAACCAAAATTACCCCAAGAGCGCAGCAACGACTCATCCTCACTTGCCTCCGTTCAGGTCAGTGTTCATGACTATACCATAAGAAAGAGACTGGGCAAAAATGGCCTGCATAGAAAAGTTCCAAGACGAAAACCGCTGCTGAGCAAAAAGAACATAAAAGCTTGTCTCCGTTATGCCAGAAAACATCTTGATGATCCCCAAGACTTTTGGGAAAATACTCTGTGGACTGACGAGACAAAAGTTGAACTTTTTGGAAGGTGTGCGTCCCATTACATCTGGCGTAAGAGTAACACAGCATTTCAGAAAAAGAACATCATACAGACAGTAAAATATGTTGGTGGTAGTGTGATGGTCTGGGGCTGTTTTGTTGCTTCAGGACCTGGAAGACTTGCTGTGATAAATGGAACCTTGAATTCTGCTGTCTACCAAAAAATCCTGAAGGATAATGTGCGGCCATCTATTCGTGACCTCAAGCTGAAGCGAACTTGGGTTCTGCAGCAGGACAATGATCCAAAACACACCAGCAAGCCCACCTCTGAATGGCTAAAGAAAAACAAAATGAAGACTTTGGAGTGGCCTAGTCAAAGTCCTGACCAGAATCCTATTGAGATGCTGTGGCATAACCTTAAAAAGTCGGTTCATGCTCAAAAACCTTCCAATGTGGCTGAATTACAACAATTCTGCAAAGATGAGTGGACCAAAATTCCTGCACAGCGCTGTAACAGACTCATTGCAAGTTATTGCAAAAAAAAATTGCAATATGGCGACCTGGAGGTGGAGCACATACCTGCGGCCGCAGACTGCTGATACGAATGGACCCTTAGATGTGGTGGTTGCATTAGTAATCATGCCATTTACACACTTCAAGTCCTAGGGTGACAATACCTAATTATTGTATTATATCTATGTAGGGGCAGTGGTGACTACAATCTCAATACAAATGAGTAAACTAAGGCTGAGATTGTAGTCCATCCTGGGAGCGAGCTTGGAGCGGTGGCTACTTTACTACACACACAGGGACCATGGGGGACAAAAGTAGCCACCCTCCAGAAGGAAGGACAGTGTCGGCACCAATTCAGAGATGATTTGAGAATCTACAGCCGAGAGATATACAAATAATATAAATTTTTTGTTAATAGTTAAGGCACTTGAATGCATTTTTAAGATTTAACTCCTGAGTTTAGTGTCATTTTAAATGGCTACTGAGGGCTATGGAAACAACTTCCAACCACCACTGGGTGACAAAGAAATCGACCTGTAGAAATTAGAAAAATTAAAAGTTTAGTACTTTTTAATTTTGGTGAAAATCAGGAAATTTGGGTTACATTTAATTATTTTGATGAACTGCATTGGGGATTGCAAAATTAAGATGGTGTTAAAGGTCTAGCAGGCTTTAAATATTTACGGGCGTGTGCATAGAAGCTTCTTTCTCACTCTCCAGCTACAGAAGCTGATGAAGCCGATCTCTGCCTCATCAGCTTCTCTGGAGATCCCTAGGGGACATTAGGGGTCTTGGAGACCCCTGATGTCTCCCTAAAGAGGACCTGTCATGTAAATTGGCTATCCCATAGGGGGCTTCTTAGCCCCCCATGTAATAGCAATAAAGTTGTATGTAAAAAAAAAAAAAGTACTACAAAAATGAAATTCAAAAAAAAAATAGAGAAGCATAACATTAATTTTTTTAAACAAGTCCGCGCCCCCCTAATACACACGCATATATGCGTCAGGTGCGCCTACGTGCCGCACATGTTGCATATCGCCGCAAACGGAGTGAGAGCAATCATTTTAGAGCCATTAAGGCCGGGTTCACACC
>NW_017306347.1:1418184-1443880 GCF_000935625.1 Nanorana parkeri | reverse complement strand
ACTTAAAATGCACCCCCAAAAATAGGTCTTAAATAATTAGGAGTAGATTGTATATATATATCTATAGATATAAATAGAGATATATATATATATCTGCAGATATACAGTATATATCTCTATTTATATCTATAGACATATATAGATATATATTACAGTTTAAAGGTCATAGAATTCTCATCATTTACAATGGCTGCTGCTTTGGCCTTTGCTCTAAAATCACTTTTAATGTCATTCACTCCAAGATTACCTGGGTAATATCAACAGTGTCCACACACGCCGCTATGCCAAATATTTGCTTGCCTTTCTTTTGCAATGCTGACATTTAACCATAGCACTTCCTTAAGACTTTCCAGCAACGACTGTGTTTTCCTTTGCAAGTTCATCTGTTTTATACGCCAATCTCTTTTGCATTTGTATAAATAATTTTAATTGCTTCTCCTGGGCTTTTGCATAACCCACAAGTTCAGATTTTGAATGGTCTTCAAATTATACGTTCAGCTTTTTTTTCCCCTTCCTCCCTCTCTCTCTCCCTCTTCCTCTCTCTGCTGCAATTGATCCTTAGCCTATTAATGCCGTGTTACATTATTTTTGCTCAGACTGTCTTTCTAATTTGCTGCATGTACTATTAGTATGTACCCTCCACTTGCGTTAAATAGCTGAGGTCTACAGAAGCCGGCTTGCCCCCCCCCCCCCCTCCTTCATCTTTGCAACAGTTATATAATGCATCTCCCAATAAATACAGAAAAATACAACAATTACAATGACATTCACGTAGACCAGGCAGGTCAAAGCCCACCTGAGCATTAATCACAGAAAAAGGAGATGGCAGACAAATGAGTGGCCCTTAATACAGGCTTCACGCTATTGGTATTATCAAGCACACTTCAAAACGGACACTGCGGCACTTACGGGTGAGAGGGGCATGCCCAAAAATCTTTCTGACAGTCAGGCTGTTTGACCTTTAGACTCATCAGTACAAATATAAAACATTGCTCACATACACAAGCTATTTAGCTGTCTGATTTTTCCACCTGAAGTTATTTTCTTAGTCTGAAAGTACTAACTTGCTATTGTTTAGTCAACTTCCATGTATGACGTGGCAGGTAAGTAAGTCAATATCATAGCAAGCAGAGCTTAGAGGAGGGACTACATGACTGTGGGTGGAATTAGGGGATAAGAGGGGGTAAAGAATTGCTTGGCTTACCTTGGGCTTTTGTTTCTTTTCAATCTGACTAACTATGTGACTATGTAACCTCTAGAAGGCATGTAGAGAGGAGTTGCAGGGGATGCTCCCTAAGGGTGGTCTGTGAAGTTGACCTGCCTTTCCAAAGAATTTTTGTTGAGGTAATTGGGGAGTTCATTTGTCATGACAGCCTACAAGTAGGGAGCCTTTGGCCTTTGGAAATCAGTGAGGGGTTTTGGTATGGAAGGCACATCTAACAGTATAACACCTTTGGTGTTTGTTGATTGTAGGCTCCCAGGGTATTTTGTGATGTTTTCAATGTGTGGTCCTCAAATCAGTGAGTTATGACTGAGGACAGACTTGGGTACCGTTCACTCTAAAATATATTGAGACTAAAGACTGGTTACATAAAAGTTGTCATTTTCAGTTGTCATTGTCAAAACAATGTCATTGTATTACATTGTTGGTTATTTATTATTATAGGTTTTTTTTTTTAAAGGCTGCTGTGGCCAATTAAGTCCATGTCACTTTGGTGAAAGAAAGGACCCAGCTATTGGCTCATGAAGTTCAGCACCTCTGAAGGTACTGGTACTCTCTGTGGAGTGATCTCTCCAGTAGGATGGAGAAGGAAATTATGATGTTTAGGAATCAAGTGAATGTATTTACACGTAATGATTCAGGAGATCAATGGTGCATGGGGTCAGTGTTGGAAGCTTTTGCCAGTTGATAATAGGAAAGCATAATCTGGGTTTATCAAACAAAGTTTAAATTTGCCAATATACATCTTATCCTCACCTAGGGTCATAAACTAGAGTTAATGTTCAAAATAAACAGAATGTAGATACAACCATCGAAACTGAAGTTTTTTTCTTTTTTTTCCTCAGAACTGCTGCGCTTGCTATGCATTTTAAGGTGAGGAATGTGACTTTCCAGAATAGCGATAAGTTCCCCTAATTTCAGAGGATCAGGCCATTCTGCACTCTTGTTAAATTCAGCCATAGTACTTGGCTTAAGCTGGAATATTAAGGCAATGTATTAACATATGTGAATAGCAGGAACGTGTATAGCCCTCTACGGCAGAGCAGCGGTACATCATTAGTTAACAGAAATTACAATTTATTAGGACAGTTTGTCGACACATTTAAATACAAGATAACATTTGACACATTCTATTATCTTCTCACAGTATGCCCATGGCCATAAGACAATCACTCAGTCTCTCATTGAGTCATGACACATATAGAAGGATTACATGCCTACAAGAGCCTAAAACATAACTGTATTATATTCAGGTTTATTACTTTGTCAACAGCGTTAAGATGTTTGCTGGGGATTGTCAATTCACTCCAATCAACCCAGTGAACTAGTAAAGGGGTCTTTTGTACCCTTTACCCACACATGTCTCCATTGTAGAGAGTTGGTTAGCCGTGTATAAGAAGACCACACGACACTAGATCTATGGTCAATAATGCAAGCAGAATGGTCAGCAAGGGAATTTTCCAAGTGCTTGCAGCAGAGCTTGCATGTAAATAAAAACAAACCTTGTACAAAAATGTAAGATCTGCTTGTTGTTGAGTCCCACAACCCATATAAATAACTTGGATTGAAAACATTAAAGTAAATAAAAAGTAGAAGAAACAAACGTATCTTATATCCCAGCTTGTGGAGCACTCGTAAAGACAGTGGTGACATCACCCAGCCTTCTAGTGGGATCCTGGGAAATCTGGGGATCCCAAATCATCAGAAGGTGTGTGTAAGAGTTATATTTGGGCTCCTTATCATTCTCAGGATCCAAGAAAAAGGTTCAAATAAATCCGCAGAGAGTCAGGATGTAAAGATATTTTTTTTCCTCCTAATGTTTTAATGTTTGCTTTTTTTTTGGTTCATTTATGTTAAGGGTGAACGGCAAGGCAAAAGGCCGACTTTGCATTTTCATGCAATTAAGCATGCTCAAACTTCACCTTCCACCAGCACAGATACTTCAGAGAACTGCTGGAATAACACAACGCAGAATTAGCTCTCTACTTCATGCTGAACTTTTCCCGAACATCTCCAAAGCAGAATAACAGGTCATGATCAGTAAATGAGACACACAGTTCAATTGGCACAGTGTTAGTGGTGTCTGGTTATTGCAAATCTCTCTAGGCTAACCTCAAATATCACAGGATTTTGTTCAGGTCCCTCAGCTCAAATGGGTTCAAGGGGAAAAAGGGGAAAGGGCTACACAACTTGTTGCTTGCATGGCAGTCTTAAAAGTCAAACCCACATGCAGAAGAGGTCTATCCCTCCCTCAGCAGCCTGTAAAGGACACCTCTTCCACCCAGCAACTGGCACCCTTTCTCCTAACTAGGGAAATCATTTTTACAATTGCAGAACAGGACCTCGGTTACATACTACGGAGAGAAAAAAAGGGGCAAAAATTTGTAAACACCCGTTTTATGTGGAGGTGCACTTTTTTGTTTTGATTCGGATTTTGTGTTATTTAGTTTTTCAAGATTCGGGTGTGAAAGTCAATTCGGATTCAGAATTCGGAATTCGGATGAAATTCGTTTGAGGTAGTTCATTCGAACATTCGTTTCGTTTTCGTTTCTTTTTCTGTTCGTTCATTCGTTCGTTGCAGCAAAATTGAGGGGAAAAAAATGTTTTTCTCCTTCTCTAATGTCACTAATGTTCACTCTAATGCTCCAACGAACGAACAAAACGAATAAGAAACAAACGTATGAACGAACTACCGCTAACGAATTTCAGAAACGGACATTTGTTTGCATTCGTTATATCTGTAATTCAGAATTTGGAATTTCGATTCGGAACGAAACTAATTGCACATGTCTAAGGTGCACTACAAACATCAATGCCTCCAGAGTATGAGAGAGAAAATAGTAATTTGACAAGGCTTTTCAACCTGTCCAGTCACTATTCCCCTAGATGAGCCATAGATTAGCATGGGAAACAGGGTTTGGGGGACACTTTGGCATCTTGGTGCTAGAAGTTCTTGTCCAGCTACTATCATGACATCATCTTTCAACTCTGCATAGGGCAACCGGATGTCAAAATACTGTCCTGACTATATCTACATGAACTGCTAGGAAATAAAATGGCTTTTATTCCAGAAGGACTTAAGTGATACGCAGATGACTTTCCACTACAAAACTGCAGACAACTTTCATGATTCCTTGACTTTTGATTGTATTTTGCCTGCTGTATTTGAGATGGAGGACTTCAACCTTTGTAATATGGGGCAATGTAGCGACTTCACGAGCGGTGCTGTGGCTCTGCATCTATCTCACAAAATAGTAATTAAGTCAATTAGACAAATCCGTCTACATGTTCAGGTGTTTTCAGAGAAGAGTTCTGAAATAATTACATTTAGGGGGTTTTAAATTACTTTGCTTTGCTATGCGCTCATGCAAAATACAAACCGAGTTTGGTAATTAGAGATGAGTGAATGGATTTTGACTTCTGCCTGAATTTCTTTTAAGTTTAGGGGGTGGGGGGTGGATTTAGCCCAGAAAGTGGCACTGACTGCAGCATTTGAAATGTAAAAGTTTTTGAAATAAAACAAAGAGGTTCTATTTAAGGAAGTCAAAGTGACACTCAACTCAGGAGTTAAATCTTAAAAATGCATTCAAGTATCTTAACCATTAACACAAATGTATCTTATTTGTGCATTACGCGGCTGTAGATCCTCAAATCATCTCTGAATTGGTGCTGACACTGTCCTTCCTTGTGGAGGGTGACTACTTTTGTTCCCCATGGTCCATGAGTATAGTCATCAGTCCTCATGTACATACTTATATCTAAGCGGAGCGCTGAAGTACAATAGCAACTCCACCAACCACATTGGTCATCAAACTACCATCTGACCCGGGGACAGATGAGGATCACCAGGAGAAGCCTAATCCTTATGATCCTCGGCTATCCCTGAGGATACAAAAATGTATCTTATTTGTGTATCACTCGGCTGTAGATCTTCAAATCTTCTCTGAATTGGTGCTGACACTGTCCTTCCTTCTGGAGGTGGGGTTACTTTTGTTACCCATGGTCCCTGTGTGTTGTAAAGTAGCCACCGCTCCTAGTTCGCTCCCGTGATGGACTACAATCTCAATACAAATTAGTAAACTAAACCTGAGATTGTAGTCCATCACAGTCAGAGTCACTTTAAGCCTTGTTATGCTCGCTCAATCTCCTTTTTTTTCTGAGGACCTTATCCTTAAATTAAAAGTTCACCTATCTTTTTTGTTTTCCTTCCACGATCCAACCTAGCCCACCCTCCCTCTCCCTAGATACATAATTGCCTTGATCTGATGGCAACAGCCACCATAGTTTGCTTCCATCCTGCACCACCAAGTGTCCTGGCTGTGCCTTCTACTCGTTATGCATCCATTTCAATGATGCTGGTAACATACAGTAGTATTATTTGAACATTTTTTTTGCATCATAAACTGTGTAAACTTCTCTTATTTGCTTTATTCTTGTTAAATATATTATTCAAAGTGTTTTTAATATCTGTTCGATAGCTGCAAAAAAACAAAAAAAACTGTTGATACTGCCAGAAATGCAGTGCCTCTGTGAACTACAGAACAACTCCTAATGTTATGGAAATGAGAAGGAGGACAGGTGTTCTGTAGTTACAACACACTTCCTGTCCTAGAATGACAACCCTGTTCCTCCATATACACAGTACAGTAAGTAAGGTTTGTCACCCTAGGACAGGAAGTGGGTTACTGGCAGGATCACTAGGTGAAAATCAAGGGGAAAAAAAGGCTAAGGAAAACAAACTAATGCAGCCACCACATCTGAAGACTGCAACATTTAAAACAATTTAAAATAAAGCTGCAACATTTTACATTCTTCTTCTTGGGTTTAGAAACGCTTAGTATGGGTCCAGTTTAACGCCAATGGTTTCAGATTTTAGTTTGTCTGTTAAGGTCCCCACACACCTTACGATAATCGTGGGTAATCCCGCGATCGTACGATTATCGTAAGGTGTGTGGAAGCCGTGCGACCTCTACTATAAGGTCGCACAACTTTTAACTTACGGACATGTTCGAAAACCCGCCGAGCATAGTACGATGTTCGGCGGGTTTGTGGCATGTTCGTACGATAGAAGCCGTACGGGCCAGTGTGCGCAAGCGCACACTGCCCGTTCGGCATTGTGGTCGTCGGCCAGGGGGCGTGGCTTGCGATCATCGCAAGTACGATCTGCCTATGCAAGATAGGCAGATCGTACGTTTTTTTAAGTACCTTACAACCATCGCAAGACAAAAGTCTTGCGATGGTTGTAAGGTGTGTGCCCAGCCTTAGCTGTTCCCCCTCTATACAAGGAACATGTTAATTGGTTTTAATTAGGGATTTCAACACCTCCTCATTTTAAAGCAATACCCTTCATTTTAATTAGAACACACTTCCTCTTCCAAAAGAAAAAAAAAATATCTTAGACCAGTCCGCAAAATGTAATTTTCGTATTTGCACACTAAGGCTGGGTTCACACCTGGGCGTACTATAGTCACGTTTTTTCAGCTCATTTTAAGCCCCTTTTTTAGCACGTTTTTTAGTTCAGTGAAACGCGCGTTCGAAGCTCATTTTTATACCTCCCTGGCGGTATGATTTTTATTTTATTTTCCTTTATTGTCTCTATCTTTTTTTCGTGTTTTTTTTTAACTTTCAAACTTCCCGCCGGTTCCGCCCCCCTGCAACGTGGACGCTCGCAAAGGACGGAAGACGGCAGTGGCAGGAGGACACAGCGGGGATCGCGGACAAGGTAAGACCTACGCTGTATTCCCGAGTGGGGCTCGGGGTTACCGCTTTGTTAACCCCCGAGCCACACTCGGGAATACGAATGGATACGTGCGGAAATAAGTCCCAAAAGAAGCTCCTGTACTTGTTTGGGCGTAGGGCGTTTTTCAGCACGTTTTCACGCGATTAAATACGCCCAGGTGGGAACCATGAACATAAAAAATTATGGGATTTCACTTGCTGAGAATTTTTCAGCGCTTCTATCAGCGCTGAAAAAAAGTGTGAACCCAGCCTTAGTGCACTGGTGCCTTTTTTTTCCACATGCCCAGTTGTAAAGTATAAATTATTATTTGCTGTTCCAAATGATTTTAAATATAGTTTAATAATTTCATGCACTGATATAGACATTGTAGCTGCTGTCTTGTAAATAACTTTGCATGACTCATTACAGGGTGAAGGTGCTAGGTGGGGACTGTTAGGTTAATGGGCTTGTTCACCTTTCGGCTTCCAGACCAAAACAACTTCTGCACAAGCCTGTATTCAGAGTACTGGAAAGATAAGGTAACGCAGCTGAAAACACAGTGACACAATTCAAATTAAAGTCAGGTCTACCCTTAGGATGAAGAAAAAGGTGTTTAAATAAACCTGCCACAGCTCCAAAAGTAAAGATGTCTTCATATAAATTTTCTTGTCAACAAAACGTCATTATTGTGCCCCCACCAAGAAGCATTGTGAACATTGGGACCAACTGTAACTTCAAAGTTGCACTGCATCCATTCCCTCCACCAATCCAATCCTTGCTGGCACACCCTCTATTAATCCATGCTGGCATGCCCTCTACCAATCCAACCCATGTTGGTATACTCTCCACCAATATAATCCATGTTGGCATGCTCTGCACCAATCCAATTCCTGCTGGTATGCTCTCCACCATTATACTCCATGCCGGCGTGCCCTCCACCAATCTAATTCTTGTTGGCTTGCCCTCTACCAATCCAATTCTTGCTGGCTTGCCCTCTACCAATCCAATCACTGCTGGCATGCCCTCCACCAATCCAATTGTTGATGCCTTGCCCTCTACCAAACCAATCCCTGCTGGAATGCCCTCCACCAACCCAATCCGTGCTGGCATTCCCTCCACCAATCCAATCTCTGCTGGCATGCCCTGCAACATCATTAGATGATGGAGAGTCAGAGCTCCAACATCTGTACAGAGTGCCCTCATGTTGAGTGTGACTCATCGTTCCACACGCTCCAGCCATGTGCATCTGCAATCACATCTGCAGCCCACTAACAGTGCCCTCTCTTAATCTCGGTGTGTGCAGCATCCTGCACAACAGTCAAATCCTGCTCTAACCAGTTACATTTCAATCAGCCCTACAGAAGGAGGGACCTTCAGACTCCCAAATGCATTGGCTTGTGACTCATTATAACCAATAATGTGGACACTTTATACTTCAAGCTCCGTATTACCCTTTTTGTAGTACTCCTCACACGCACCTTGATTGATAACACCAAGGTTCAATCTATTGCCATTGCAACTATGTTTTGAGAGCTGTGCCTACTATACTTGTCCAAGATTCAGTATTAGACTTGGGAAATATTAGAAATACTAACATTGATCTACTTGCATCAGATACTGTACAGAGTGTGTCCTGGTTTGCAGAAGGTGCTATGCTGACTATTGAAGTTATGTGCAGGAGTCTTTGGGTCTCTGTTATTTTGAAGGATATATTTGCCTTTGATGTTATCATGCTTCATATTAAGTTTACTTATCAAAGATAAATACAATATGAAGGTTCCATTAAGAAAACAACAAGTAGCACCATATACAGACTGTTGGATTTGCTGTGGTTTGCTTACTAACAGGGTTATTCACAAAAGGGTGAAGAGTTTGGAGAAGACAGGAGAAGTGAACAATCTAGGACAAGCTGGATCGTAAAGTGAGCTGAATTGGAGAATGTTTCCAAATCGGCTATTTTGGCCTAGTTTGTTCACTTCTCCTGCCTTCTCCAAACTCTTCACCTTTTTGTGAATAGCCCTGTAAATATTGCTTGATGCCAAGCATATGACTGTCCATGCATCTGGACTGTGTCTCTAGACACCCCCCTTCCCTATCAAGAGATCAATATAGTATGTGAGCTAATTGACACTTACGCATTATATAATACTGGCATTCCTCACACAGAGTGGCATCATTAAAGTTCTTGACTCTTGAGAGTCACGAAATTGCGGTCCATTTCGATGCAGCCTGTTACAAAGCTGTAAGGGCTTCTGGGGAGAAGTTATTTCATTGTTCTGCCATGTGCATTTAGTATAAAGTAAGCTCGAGAAGGGGAGCTGTAGTCAAATTGTAAAGTCACTGATTAAAAATATAGGGAGACTCAAGGTGTTGAAGAAAAATAGAGTGACTGAAGCTGCAAATAATAATTTCCAAATGGAAAAAGGGTAACGTGTCTCGAAGGCCTAATTCATCAAATACAGAGGCTCCACTGGGACACTCCCTACCAAAATGTACCCTATTCAGAAATATGTACAAATATTAGGGATGCACCGATATCTGTTTTTCGGTATCGAGTACGAGTACCGATATTGTTTTTTTTCGGTACTCGCCGATACCGAAAGTCCCATTAAGGAAGCCAGGCGGCGTGCAATGACTCACCACCTGGCTTCCTGATTAAGCCGGGCAGCGTGTAAAGGCTCACCACGCGGCTTTCCGAATTAGCAGGGAAGCCGACTCCATGCTCCCTCGTCACCAATTAGGAAGCCGAGGGGGCGGGTAATAACTCGCCGCCTGGCTTCCTGATTGCCCGGCTCCTCAACCAATCAGGAAGCCAAGGTGGCAAGGGAGCATGGAGCCGGCTTACCGGCCAATCAGGACGACGGGCAGCGCGCAGTGACTCACTGCCCAGCTTCCTGATACCAGAAGTTCAGGCTAGGCATCGGCACATTTGGCCGAGTATGAGTACTCGTCCAAATACTTAGTATCGGCACCGATAACGATACCAGTATCAGTATTGGTGCATCCCTAATATATATATATATACAGTACATATACGAGGTGTGATCGAAAAATACGGTGAATGTTTAAATAAAAAAAAAATAATTACAGTAAAGGACACATTGCTTTTAATCCCCCTTTAAATACTCCCCCTTGATTCAAACACACTTATCCCATCGTTCTTGCTCCTTTCTGCAGAAGTTCTGCAAGTTCTCTTTCGTGAGTGTCTTTAGTTGCGCTGTTGTGGCTGCCTTGATGTCCTAAATCAGATCAAGACGTTTACCTTTCATGGTGATTTTGACTTTGGGAAAGAGCCAGAAGTCGCACGGTGCCATAAGGTGGATGAGGACACACTGTAATGTTTTTATTTGACAGAAATTGCTGTACCAGAAGCGATCTGTGACACGGAGCGTTGTCATGATGGAGGTGGAGACCGTTTGCCCAATCTTTTCAGGCCATTTGTTATGTACATCATCGATTTTCAGATCCTATTTCCCTAATAGTCAATCGCCTGTTTGATCAAAATAATTTTGCTTACTCTTTGTCATGTGGTTTTTGATGTTGAAGCACATCCCGATCTCTCCTCGTCTTCAACCGATTCACAACCATTATGAAATCCTAATGGTTGTCTTCATGGTCACTGCAGCATCACCATAAACTAATTTTAACATTTCGTGTATTCCTGTAGCACTATTTTGCAGTTTGCAACAAAATTTGACGTTAATGCATCGTTCGTGATCCATGATTTACGGCAAACTTTAAAACACACCTTCAACTGTAGCTCACAACCGACTGACTGCATCGATCAAGTTGAAACATGTCACACACTGTTGCTAAGATTTGACGCGCGGCTTCTCATTTAAAGATCCCTGCCTTTTACTAGAAGACAAATATAAAATATTAATAGCAAGAACACTGACTATAATATTGTGGTACCTTGGTATAATCGATCTACTCTTATCATCAGTCCTAGAATTTAAAAACAACTGATGTATAATTCATATAAATAGTTCATGAACACATATCTTATTCATAGCTAATGATGATTAGTATCAAGCCAACGTGACTACACATTCATCTGCCAACACACGGCTGGTGAGAACATTCCAATGACTTTCTAACTCTCCACATTTAAAGATATTTACATGAGCGGCTGTCATATTATCTTGAATTAAGACATCATAGTCCATATTGCTTGCTGGAGACATCTGTCTTAGGGGTACTGTTACTTGGCAGATTCTCGGTGGCAATGGGTGCTGTATTCCAGAAAGGAATGCCACACAGCTGGACAAATGTCTGCGCATTTTGAAGTATTATGACATTCAGGCTTCAGTTTGCTTTGTGAAGGAATACATCACTGAAATATGAGCATAATGAAATGTAGGAGCTGTGCAAGGTACAGTGTTCAGGAAAACATAGTCTTCTCCGGGTCCATGGTATGGATGTGTAACTGCATTGTACTTCATACAGTCTCTTGGCCTCTCCATCAGTAAAGACTCTGTTCATCATGGAAGGCCGAGCTGGGAAGGTCCTGATATAGTGAGGCAGGCTACTAGCTGAGCTGGTACGACAGAGCAAGCCAAGAAGGACAGACCAAGATAAGGAAGCAGAAACAGAGTTATGGTCATGAATCAGAGTAAACAAAAGTTGGTCCATACTTAAACAGCAGACAAACAGGGTTAGTCACAAAAAGGTGAGGGGTTTGGAGAAGGCAGGAGACGTGAACAAACTAGGACAACATAGCCAAACTAGAAAGTGAGCTGAACTGGAGATGTTTTCCAAATCAGCTAGTTTGTCCTAGATTGTTCACTTCTCCTTCCTTCTCCAAACTCTTCACCCTTTTGTAAATAATCCTGAAAGTCAAAGGCTATTGAAAGGTCAGCAAAGGGTAGGCAGAAGTAAGACAAGGTCAAAAGACTAGCCAGAGATCAGCAAAGGATAGAGAGCAGCAAGACAAGGTCAAAGACTAGTCAAGGGCTAGCAATAAGAAGGCAGCAGCAGGACAATCTTAAGGACTAGCGAGATGTCAGTAATATTTATATATACTGCATATATAAATATATATATATATTCATTTATATCTTTTTTGGGAGGGCTGGAGTTCTGTTTTAAGTCTGTTTAGCCTATGCAGTTGATCATAATTTGTTACATCACATCAGAGGCCCGATACTCATTAGATATCTCCGTTCAGCAACCTTTTCTTTACACCAGCTCAGACATTGCCGCTTTCCCTTGTTTTCCCTGCTGTTTATGGGGATGCTGATTCTTTTACCCTTTCACTTTTAGCTCAGTCAATGCATTTGTGTTGAAGCCACCAGCAATGTTATCTCTAGGCTTGCATGTTTATGATTAAAAAAGTAACACCTCTCAGTGCGTGCAACTAGTTTGTTGGAACAGGGAACGCTTTTGATCTCAGGCGATCTTTAAGCACAATGTGAAAGTGGTGTCTATCCTTCTACAATCGCGCTAATAAAGCAAACAGCCAAAATGTGTTTTCTGCCGGGGTGTTTTCTTAGAGATAACACAAAAAAAAGTAAAAAAAAAAAAAAAGGTAATCACTTGGCAGACTACAAAAACACTGAGAGCTGATCTTTCAAATAAAGAATGATTAGGCAGAGAGACTGTTCTCTGAGAAGTAGAGCTTACTGTCAATATTCTTTTGGCCAGATATTTACAGGTGACAGATTGCTACCTACGATTAATAGGGATTTGGTCAGACACCGAACATATATGTTTATCCCAGCGCTTCTCAATCTTTTTTCATTCACGGCACCCTCTAGGAGGTATGCAAAATCTTGAGGTACCCCCAGTCCAAAATGTATAACCAGTAAATGTAAAAAAAACAACATGTGGTCTCTCCTCATTCATACTAGAACCTTATATGAGGTAGGGGTCTGGTATGGATTATAAAGGGTGACCCCATGCAATAACACACAGCAAAGTGGAGTTCTCCCTTTTAGATTATAGCCCCTTTAACAATAGGAGCCCTTCTTTCACAGCAGTCACTCCCTCTCATACTAGAGGCCCCCCTTCACATCAGAGTCCCCCTCTTTAACATCAGGGTGCCCCTCTTTCACTTAAGATGTCCTCCTCTTTGACATCAGAATCCCCCTTTTTCATATCCGAGTCCCCCTTTTTCATATCCGAGTCCCCCTTTTAACATCAGAGTCCCCCTCTTTCACATCAGGAGCCCCCTCTTTCACATCAGAGTCCCCCTCTTTCACATCTGAGTCCCCCCTTCCACATCAGAGTCACCCTTTTCACATCCGAGTCCCCCTTTTCACATTAGTACACAGAAGAAATACGTATAAGGGGACTCGTTTACATGCCCAACAATTGTTATCACTGTCCATGCAGTCCTAAGATTTATTTAGCTCTGTTCAACATTTTCTTCTCTTGCAGTTAAGTAGAACTTACATGTCTTGACCCTCCCCCAGCCTGTGACTGGACATTGAAAGGAGAAGCAGAAGAATGATTAGCTCATCTTTCTGTTACACTGCTCTTTTCCCATCAACGTGTGCCTTGTTAGCTCTACAGCACTGCACTCATCAGCTCCCTGGGCTGCTTTTCCCAGTCTGAGCCCCTTGCAGTCCCTCAAGAGGCTGATACTAGGTATTTACACTGCTTGCATTATTAAAATAAAGAAATGCATTCATTGATGAATTAATAAATAGAGAGCTGCATTGACACTGCATGCGTCTTTTATGATAAGCTTTAAAGTGTATTTCCTATATTTCCTAATGTGTCCCTATTCACACAGCATACCAAAAATAATTGAAAAAAATTGAAAACAGGTAAGTTGCATTTTTTTAATATTTTGTTAATTTTATTATATGTGAATGGGAGCACAGAACACAGATAAAGTGTTATCCCACTTTGGCTGCAAAAGTGCAAATATACTTCAAACCCTATTTTATGTACAGTTTCAGCATACTGCAGTCCATATTTGTTCATTTCATATGCAGGTTCTGCTTCCGGCTTAAGACAACTGTACAGTCGCTGTGTCTTGCTCTTTCTGTCTCACAGTGCACGTCTACCAGTCAGACTTAGATGATAGGAAACAATGGATTCTTTATTGGCCTGGGATGTTATCTTCGCATTTCTTGATCAAGGAGATTAAGGGTGCTCAGGGAGCGTGAGCGTCAATTGGAGTACTGTGTAAGGAGGTGTGCTGGACCGGCGGAGATTCCAGGCCTCTGTTAGAATGCCAAGCAAAAGTCTCAAGGGGTCTATTTATAAAAAAAATGAGAAAGCTATTGTTCTAGTGAAACATGTACATTTGTTCTGTGCAAATTAACCAGCTGTTGTGGGAAAGGGGCAAAATCAAACAGTATGGGCAGAAATGAATCAGGAAAATACTGCATTATAGCCACTAGATGGAGCTGAGGATCATAGGAAATAAATATGTCTTAGTAGCAAGAGATACAATGTAACAATTCTAAAGAACGCCTGAGGGAATTATCTGATAGATGTAGACACTGCTACAACGGAGAACTCTGTATCAGTAGCAGCATACAGAGAGGACATGTACCAGCATTATTGGCACTGATAGCCAGATTGCATGCATGTCCTCGCTGTTTCACCTGAGCTGTCAGAAATCACATCTATACAGATCAGTTCAACAAAGATTTTTAATTGAGTCCACGTAAGTTACTGCCTCATTATAAGCCCCGATAAAGGGGGATTTGTTTGGCCCTTCAAATGCTTTGACTTTTTATGCTACTTTGAACAAATATCATTATTAAAAGTGTTTGGACTCTTAGGGCTAGTTCACCCGATTGGTGCTGGAACGCACTGCGTTCCAGTGCAGTCATAAAAAATAGTGCATGCAGCATTTTTTCTGACCGCACCAGACCAGAACGCAGGCACTGATGTGCCAGGGGTTCCGGTGTGGGCGATCGCACTGCGGCCGGAGGGAGTGGCTGCGGTGCCATTGACTTCAATGCACCGCCATGCCCCCTCCTGCTCCAAAACAAAGTGAGCTGGCCGGAATGCGATCCAGTGCGTTTTGGCTCCAATTGGGCTGGAATACACTGCGGCTGGTGTGAACTAGCCCTTAGACTTTTGCTTGGCTATCTCATTAGACTGTTTACACGTGGATTCTTAAAGTGGCACTAACCAGGAGTTCAACATAAAACCGAAGTCATCAACTTGCGCAACTAGATCGATTGTTTATAGACTTTAAATTGATAGTGTTAAGGGAGCTCCAAAAAAACTGGTGATAAATCCAGAGAAGATGTATGTACTGATCTTGCAGCCTGGTTAGTTGGATAGAGAAACATCCATGTAACAGCACTGTATAGTGCACTTAGATCTGTGCACAGGTTTTTATGTTTTCTTCACTAAACAGGAGTTGAATCTTAAAAATGTTTTGTACTAACAAAAATGTATCTTGTGTATCACTCAGCTGTAGATTCTCAAATCATCTCTGAATTGGTGCTGACACTGTACTTCCTTCTGGAGGGGGGCTACTTTTGTTCCCCATGGTCCCTGTGTGTGTCGTAAAGTAGTCACCGCTCCAAGCTCCCTCCCGTGATGGATTACAATCTCAATAAAAATAAGTAAACTAAACATGAGATTGTAGTCCATCACAGGAACGGTGACTACTTTACTTTACGTGAGTTGAGTTGGGCTTTAGGTTTCCCAGAGTTCACCATTAAGGCCAGGTCTTCCAGATACCCACTTCCCCATTTGGGTCTGACCTCCATGATCACTTTGTCAGGGCAACAGCAATTTGTCAATAAATATGCTGCTTCTCTAACCGTAGTACCCATTCAGCCACCCATTTCTTACACCCCATACAGAGGCAGAAAGCTTCTCCTATGAACCTCTTTACATCCATATAAAAGTTACATTTATTGAACTTGAACTTTTTTAGCCTAAAAATGTGTAACTACGTATTTAAGATACATGAAGGATAATGAATGGGGACATTTTATCCATTGTAGCTGAACTCCAATCGACAAGTATTAATTTATGTGAGTTTATATTAAAGTTTGAAAGCGAAGGTTTGAGGTGTCTCCATAATCTGACGTGAAATAAATCAGATGGGTGAAGCCACTCAATATTAAAATGTAGCTAATAACCTAAACCTCTGTCCGTATTTGGGAACTCTTCGACCTTCCTTGAGGGATATATAATGGATTTACATCCCATTATTGCTTTATAAAAGTCTCAGATGACAAAAAGGAACCCTATAAGAAATACAATTTATGAAACACAAAGGGTCAGAGCAGAACATTCACACGCTATAAAGATAAAAGGCTACAGGAAAAAAAAATGTTTCATATTATGATGAAATAAGTTCCCAGTTTTAAAGGGGGACTTCTAAGTGTTTTACAATAAAAGATTATTAAAATCACCAAATGCAACCAATTAACACTTTTCTACTGCATGTCTGTGCAACAGGCGAGAGAGCTTGGAGGATTTAACACCTTGGCAAACTGAGGTTAGTGAGGGCTTGTTTTAAAGTATTTTTAAAACTGCTTGTGGAAATTTTGTACATTGTTGAATGTCCTTAGCCTGACCACAGTCTTACTTTAAGGTCTCATCCACATACAGCATGAATGGCCAGTTTTTTATGCACCCGGAGCTGCAAGAAAAAATATTGACTGTTCATAGCCTGTCTTACTTTAAGTCCTCATCCACATGTTGCCCCATACAGTGTGTAGGGACAGTTTTTATGCACCTATGAGCTGTGGTAAAAAGAGTTGAATGTCCATAGCCTGACTACAATTTTACTTTAAGGCCTCATCCACATGAAGCGCGTTGCCCAATACAGAGTGAAGGGCCAGTTTTTGATGCACACATTGCATGCAGTGGGGTCTTCAATGTCCATATGCTGACCACAGTTTTACTTTAAGGCCTCATCCACATGGGACACTTTGCCCCATACATCGCGAAGGGACAGTTTTGGATGTGCCCAGAGCTGTGGGAAAAAGTGCTCAGGCAGCTTATTCAACTCTAGAGAGACATAGGGGCTGTGCAGTTTCACATGCTGCTTCTCACAGCTCCACTTATTGACAGCCGTACACAGACAGCATATGGCCTCAGATGCATAAATGATGGATCCGGGTCCATACACCGTCTGTGTGCGGCTGTCAAAACCTGGAGCTGTCTGAATGTGAGGGTGCACAGCCCCGGTGCCTCCACAGAGTTACATGTTACACTTTATGGGGCAATACATAGTGAATAAGGCCGAAAGCATACATAAAGCCTAAACATTTATTTTATTCTGATTGGGAAGGGTTAAAATATTATCGATTGTGCGGACATGCTCCGTATTTTTTGGTCCTGTCCTAAACTATAATGCTTCGTGGACCAGGTTCACTTTATAATCCAAAGTTTCATGGACCTACCCATTCTGCGGGATCTGGCCTCCTTCCTCCTCCATCCTAATTCCATTCCCCTGAAGACTTACAACCAACCTGTTGTTATGCATATGGTTAATGCCGCACGTGCGTGCATTCCGGTCTTGTGGAAAAGCCCTGACCCACCAACCATACAACATTGGTTTCAACGGATTCATGACATCCTTCTCTCAAAAATACCTTTGAAAGGTTTCAAATGACTTGGTTGTGTTGGATTGAATTCACCCTATGCCCTGACTACCTCACTTACTGGTGTAAACCAACTGTGTGACCCTCAAGAGAGAGATGTTTCATCTCCTTGTTTCTTGCCCCCCCAGTTTTCCTCTTTTGTCTTCTCCTTCTCTATCCCTCCCTAGGTGTGGGAGCTCTCTGCAGAGTTTCCCCATTCCTATAATTTCATCTTTTTGCTTTTCTCCTAGTGTCTAATTGGTTCTTTATTCTTGCATCAATAGCACTCAGGCTATCTCTGAAGGCTCATCTCATATGAGCCTCCTTCCGTTTACTGGTTCCCTGAAGGTCTGGCGACCCTTTAGCCATTTTGTCAGATTTTAGCTTTTACTGTATTAGCTGGTCCTCGCCAACCTCCCTTGATGCCTTACTTATCGCCCATTTCTTGTGATGGCCTTTGAAATGTGCTTTTTTATATACAGTATATGGTTTTCTACTCACCTACTGAATGTTAGATTTGTCTATTGCTACTTGTTCTAGGTTTGTATCCTTTTTTTTGTACTGATCTACTGTAAAAAAAAATTATTAAAAAAAAAACAACAGTATTGGGTATTTTTTTACTACCTGTGCCCTTCTTGGAAATTTCCCCTTCACTTCCTGTTTTGGAGACACAATACGATAAAAGAGGAAATCTCTTGAAAGTGAACAAAATGGATTTTTATTTTTTTGGCCAAGCTGAAACTGGGCTTTGAAGTTTTTTTTTAAATTTATTCAGTGTAATATTATCCTTTCACTTAAACCTTTCATATTCACCGAGCTTGCATTTCAAACTGAATGTATTTTAAATTATATCCAGCATCCTTTAATATGAAACACCTTTAGAATTTCTGCTACTTTTATTTGTGTTTGTATAACATAATACACGCCACACTTGGCCGTCTCATTGCTGCCACTGACAATAATCCATATATTTTATTATTTAGCTAATAATTACTTTTATTTACTATAGCGGTGCCTGAAACTTTTTACCAATCGAAAAGCATTTTAATATCTTTTTTATTTCCAGCCTCTCTCTCTTTCTCTCTGCAGAACAAGTGTTTTGCATTTGCAAGGTAGGGTGACTCACAAATAATAGGCTGAATTAAAAAAATGCATTATGTGTTCTTTTTAGCACTCTTCATTGTCCTAAACAGAAGTTGAGGCTGTGAAAGCTGTAAATTTTGCTTCTACCGATAAAAAAAGTGTAAAAGCGGTTTCATGCTTCTGGAAAGTCAGCCTGCAGGTAAATTTAATAGGGCTTAGCATTTATAATTTACGCATGGGACAAGGAGCAACACTGTTCTATGACAATTCTTCAAGCTTCATTAAAAGCTTTAGTGATATGAATCAAGAGCTGTCATAGAGAAAAAAAAAGACAATTTTTTTTGTCTGCTCTTCTGAATTTCTGTAAATTTGGTATTTTTTGCAGATATATCAGGAAACTATTTTTTTTTCTTCCTTCCTATAAAGGCTATTATATTCAAATAATAATCCTCAAGATTCTGACAGTTCTGCTTCACTTAATTCTTTTTCAGATGGGTAACAGATGGTTCCAGCTGAGTTGCTGGGAAGTGTGGCAATGTGGCTTGACTGTTGGATGTGGGCAGCATCTGGATATTCAGTAAGCAGGCAGATTGCTACTCCAGTGGCATAGGCTTGGGTACCTCACTGTATCAGTACCCCATGATCATCGGATGGTAGATGAAGCTGTAGAGATTGGTGCTATTGGTGCTCTGGATTCCCTCAGGAAGCTGGTCACATAAATTGAGCTGTGGAATTCATCACATGGTCTCTACCAAAGGAGGTTAAAGGCCTGCCATTCAGACAGTCAAACCATCAGTGACTGTGCATGAACACTCATTGTATAAAGGTTGGCAAGACTTGAAGATATGACATACAAATTTAATTCATCAGTAGCTCTGCCTCAGGGGCGCTCTAGCCTTTTCAACGCCTGAGGCGGTGCATGCCAACGGGGGGCTGGAGGGTCTGGGACAATATTCAGAGCGTCCCGCTCATCTCCTATCAACAAGTGACGTCACTGGTTGCCAAGAGCTGAGCAGGATACCGGCCAGAGCGTCCCAGATTGCTGATAGGCACCTACAAGCTTTTATAGCAGAAGAGACTTATACAGTCCCTTCTTTCCTAGAAAGTTTGACAATCAGCATTTATTTTTCAGCTTCACTTCCACTTCAAAGACCATCTAAGACTACCCTGTTCACAGGGTGGCATCGCTGCAGTTTAATGTCACTGCAAAAGAAACAACGTTATCACCCTATCACCAGAAGTGGAAAAATCCCAGATCTATTGGCAGTATCAACACTTTTTGGAAATACTTCTGCATCACAGAGTGGTACACAGTCTTTCTCTGTAACCCAGGGGTCTGTCCAAATGGGAACCCATCTCTAGAACATGGAGGCTTTATTTTGCAAAATGTGATAATATAGGGAAGGTATAGTGTTTCTGTTTTGTTTTATGTAAACATCAGCTTGATAGAAATAATCTTAAACCTTTGGATTTATTTCTATATATCTTGGGCCAGTTGGGTCAGCCTTGTTGCAATTCCACACATTGCTGTGCTTTGGTGTGTGGTTTGTCCTGAATAATTTGTTTATATATATAAAAAAAAAAATATATAGATATATACTTTTTTTTAATTTATATAATTATTATTGTCATTGTTAATAATTAAAAAAAAATTTCCCTTGTCCTTTGGAGGTGAGCAGTCCTCACTCCTGCACTCAACCGAGCTGAGTGTTAGCGACGTTCACTGCAGTAGTACTCCCAGCCAGCACATGATATAACCCCCAAGGTGGCAATTCAATGACACCATGATGCATTCAGCCCACTTCCTCTGGGCTAAATGCCCACTTCCTCTGACGTGGGCTCAGAAGCCAGAGAAAAAGTTGGTGGAGGACAACAGTTCAATCCAGTGATGGCCTCCCCAATAATTCCTTTAACCCAGAAGACTGGAGACATTTAGTAGCATAAAATAAATAACTGTGGAGGCCAACACTGGATTGAAGGTAAGTATTGCAGCAAAAGACTGCTATTTCGAATGGGTCTGGGTTGCATTTTATTGTTAACGTAGTTTTAAAGTCTCCTTTTCTTTACATATACAATGCATACTGATAGCAAGCAGTAGATATATTCCACAACATTTAAAAAAAACAAAAAAGTAACAAAATAAGTAATTACTTATCTGTGTCTGTGCCACTCACTCCAAGCTGCAGAATACAGCTTCCTGAATGATCATGCAGGAGGAGGATGTGTGCAGTCACATGCACAGTCGATATCCCTGGAGAGAAGAGGAGGAGTGACTCAGTGTAAGTGAATGCATGCAGCCAGGAGCATGCATGCAGGACAGACTCCGCGGGGCACAGGAAGACATAGGAGTCTGCGCTGGATCAGAAAGCGGCACCAGCGATGGAGGGACTGTTGGAAATAAGGTGGTAAGCACTTAAAGCAGCATGGGGGGGGGGGCTTTAATGTAACTTTAAAATATTTAATGAAGCCAGAGTTCTTCTTGAATGCCCTTATCCACCATATCTCAGTGAAGCTACTAAAGAGTTCAATTTATATTTGCAGCATTTGATGCAGAATTACCATACATAGTTTTGTGCATTCTTAAGGATCAGAAGTGAATTTTTTTTATAGGAATCATTTGTAACAAAAACATAATTTCAAGTTATCTTGCTATGCATTGTTCCGAAAATGGAAGGGCTTGCTTCAATGCTTCTGGAAGGCGAACTTGGCTGAGATTAGGAGGATTTCCTCTCCTTTCTCTCGTTCTATTATTTTGCTGAAGATTTACAAATAAAGATAACACATTATCGCTTGTTGCAAAAGAGTACAGCACAGTTTGGACTTAAACAAGCTTGGTGTTGTTATTGTATCTGTTTTTAGTGCCTATTATAACCCAAATATATATGTATGTAGGGAAATTATCATGTAGGCAACAAAAAAACAGAAGCAGACTACTTTAAAGTCATTGGCTAATGCCGAACTAGGCAAAACTTAACACTTAACCCTTGGAGTGAGAAGGCAGCACTGCTGCAAGGGTATCATTTTGACCCAGAGTTCTTTAAAGGCATCCATTTGACCTCTTGTGGATGTTGAGAAAGAGTGAAAGAGAGAGAGAAGGAGAAATAGAGAGACAGAGAGAATGAAAGAGAAAAAAAAGAGGGGCAGAGTGAGGGAGAGAGAGAGAGGTATGTGGCTTAGTGGCTAGCACTTCTGCCTTGCAGTGCTGAGAGTCCCATTCAAACCCTGGGCAGGACACTATCTTCAAGGAGTATGTACAGTATGTATGTATAGGTTTCCTCCCACACTCCAAAGACGTACTGGAAGGTTAATTGGCTCTTGTCTAAATCGGCCCTGTATGCATGCATGCGAGATAGGGATTTTAGATGGTAAGCTCCTTGAGGGCAGGGATTGAGGTGAATGTGCAACTATATGAAGCGCTGTGCAAATTGTTGGTGCTATATAAATATCTATAATATGACAAAAATGCAATATTGCAGCAAAAATATTCAATTGCATTGCCCATATGCCACGGACGGGGCTCATGGGTATGAACTGGAATCAGGAATGTGGACCCTCCTGCTACACTGGCAGGGACACCTAGAGCAAAAGGGTGCAAGCAGTATAGGTTGATGACTCCCAGAGCTGTCATACTAGCAGGGAACAGAACAGGGGAACTGAATGAGGCAGTGGAAGACAGATTAGGCTGGTAGGTCAAGGTACTAGGCAGGGTGCTGCAATGCTAGGTAGGTGGCATAGGGTCCACCAGGATGTAAAGTCTAAGGACCAGCCAGTGTTCACTAGAGCTCCTGATGGTGGAGATGGACTTGGCTGCATGCTGACCCCAGGTCACAATCCCCGGGTTCACCCAACTCACCTAACAGCCAACAATGGCTGACAAGACCAGAGTCCTGGACAGGATGCGAACACACATACAATGGACAAAACAAAGGTCAGGGACAGACGGATGACAAGGACTTCCAGGGACAATCCAAAGGGTAGAGACAGACTGAAGACTGGGATTTCCAGGGGCAAGCTAAGGTCGGTACACAGATTGCCACAGAATGTAGGCTCAATAGCAACCATCTTGGCATCTAGTTTAGGAAAGCATTGCTCAGGCAGTGTGCCATTCGGTGCCCTGGGTTTAAATAGAGTCAACAAGGGGGAGGATCCACAGGATTGGCCACAGACTGCACTGATTGGCCGAGGAGCTGCATAAGAAACAGCAGGAGAGGTCGGCCGATGCCTAAAGCTGCCAGACTGGTGCAAGAGCGAGTCAGGCTCAGAGCAAATGCCTGGAGCTGCAGCTGAACTGTGACCCCATATTTGGAGCTAATACCAAATAAATGCTATGATGTAACCTCACATCACTGGGCAGGGGGGCAGAGAGGCAGGGAAGTGCCCTAGATGTATTGCTAAAGTGCACTAGAGAAAAGTCAAGTCACTAGCGGTCACAATACCGAGCACAGATGTCCCAACACCCCGTGCAGGTACCTATACAGGTGAACCAAATATGTGACCACACTGCAGATACCACAACAATCTTTGTGAATAATAGTTTAATGGATATACAGTAGCAAACCACATAAACACATGCAATCCGACCACCACCTGCAAGAAACAAATAAGAGTCACACTATATACAAACAGCAAGGGCCGGGAGCCACAGATCAGGAGACCTCAGGGGTAAGGGTCAGGGGTCAGGGTCCAAGGCAGAAATAGGATACGGGAGGGTCGGGAGTCAGAGTCCAAGGCAGAAACAGGTTACAGGAAACAAGATATGACAACAATACTGAAGCACCGGCCTCACTGCAGGGAGAGGTTAAATACCCTCCCAGAGCAGCACCAGGTGGCGACTAATTGCTGGCAGACACCTGCAGGTGAGCACTGGAACTGCAGGATCAGGTCCCCGCTCCACAGTGCCTCCCGGAGCTGTTCTGGTACCTGACACTAGCCCAGTAGTCAGGTAATACAGATCCCATATGTGTATTCCAATTGTCTATTTACCTGTTTGCATGGAATGCAGTTTAGTGGCCTCATGATTCGGACATCATGGCAGTCCCTAATTAAGTGATGGGCTGCCTTGGTTTGCAGATTATTTCAGGTCTGAAGATGGCCATTCAACAGACTAAATATGAGGGTCTTCGAGGTCACTGACAGAATTTTGTTTTCAGTTTTTATTAAGATGATATCTCGGCACCCTCAAGAAATAACACGACTAATTAAAGAAAAAAAAAAGAAAGAAAAAAGTTGCCCACGGCCTCTTATTTTGCTCCATCTCCATAAACTATTATTTTCATGTCTCGAAGCAGTAGGATTCCACGGGTCAGCCTGTACAGACACTCAGATGTGGGAGAAGAGCGTTCGTCACTGCTGAGATAATTAGTGAGAGTTGACAGCAGCTCAGAGGTAATGATGAAAAAAAAACAATGACTCACTTAGCAAAATGCATTAGTATTGTTTTTTGTTTTTTTTTCAGAAAGGAAAAATATAATTACCGCGTTGAGAACTACACCTAAAGAATCAACATGTATTATTTTATCTCCAGCACATACTAATGTGATCCTTAATAACGCATTTTATTATCTATGCAGATATATCTTTTATTTTTCCAAAATAATAACAACAACAAAATTGCATTTCTTAAAACAAATTATAATTGTTAGAAGACAGACAGAAACCCATTCACGTCATCCTCCCAGGATAACGGCAGTTATTATTAAACTGAAATGTACTGTACATGTAATTAATGCTCTTTTCAGATGTCTCCCTTCCAAAGAAAAATGCGTCATTAAACTGAGTCTGGCGAAATCCGGCGGCAAATGCATAAATACGAAGCTTGCTTGACCTCTCGGAAAGCATTTTTTGCATTAATAAGGGCTTATTATGTGTATATTGTAAGGATGAGGTGTAATTTAGCAATGTGCATAGTAAATGTCTCATCTGATACTTATGCTCAGTCTCAGTCTAACGTGCAATTAGGCTCTATCATGTAATGTGGCTGTTACTTGCTACTCTGTGTAATATAATTATGATATTGATTGCACAATAATATTCGGAAAATGGAAAGTGTAAGCACAGCATCGAGCGTGATCTGTATTTAGCTAGTTAGTGTGAGCAGGAAGTATTATGGCCGGCAAGTACTGGAGTCAGGGGGTAGTTCAAATTTTCTGAGCATGTTTAAGTGACACTAAACTAAGGAGTTAAATCTTAAAAATACATTCAAGTACCTTAACTATTCACAAAAATGTATCTTATTTGTGTATCACTTGGCAGAGGCGACCCGAGGCGGGGTTACACCCGGTGCGGGTACCGGGTGACACCCCGCAGTGACATCATCGCACACGCACGGTCCGCTGTTACCTGCCGGTCGGCCATCTTGGTGATGGACGCCGGCAGAGAGAGGAGGGGACGTCACCCGGCGGGATAAGGTATGCCGCCGGGTCCCCTAATCTCTCGAGCTACTGTCAGGCTCTCGGTCCAAGACCGAGTGCCCGACTTTTCAGAGGGGGGTCACACCAATATGACTCTCAGTGTAGAGTAGGAGAATGTTCTAGTTTTTGGGGGTTTTTTTAGAAACAAAAAAATACTGTTGCCACGTTGTTTACTACCCCAGAGGAATCAACATTTATTATTTTCTCTTCAGAACATGCACATGCAATTTTATTAAATTTTATTCATTTATTTATTTATTACCATTTTATTCCAAATGCAGATATACCTTTTATTTTTCTCAAAAAAAAAAAGAAGAAATTTCTTTAAAATAAATATAATTGTTAGAGTTGGGGTTTTTTTTTTTGCCGTGTTGAGAACTACACCTAAAGAATAAACATATATTATTTTATCTCCAGCACATACAAATGCAATTTTTAATAATGCGTTTTATTACAAATGCAGACATGACTTTTATTTTTCAAAAAAACAAAAAATACATTTGCATTTCTTTAAAAGAATATATAATTGTTAGAAGACAGACAAAAACCCATTTTGTCATCTTCCCGGCTAACAGCAATTATTATTAAACAGAAATGTACTGTACATGTAATAATTCTCTTTTCAGATGTCTCCCCTCCTTTCCAAAGAAAAATACGTCATTAACCTGAGCTTGGTGGAACGTGGTGGCCAATGCATAAATAGGAACCTAACTTGACCTCTCTCTCTCTGAAATGCCAACAAACC
>NW_017306347.1:1392781-1418124 GCF_000935625.1 Nanorana parkeri | reverse complement strand
TCTAACACCAGTCACCTTTTAACATTATGATTATCATCATTATTATTATCATCATTATTATTATTATTATCACTGATTGTGTCCCTTTTGCAGATTTTGCTCTTTTTCTAAACCATTGCCACCATGACAGTATGTGAGGGGAAAATCTCTCTAATGGAAACCAAATAGCAGTTGTTGTTTTTTGTCATTGAAGGTTTTAATTGAAGAAGAAAAAAAAGACAAGATATAAGGATACATTGTCTAAAACAGTAAAAAGATACAAAAACAAATTGAAGCCCATAGTGTGCTATCCTTTGGTTTGTGATGAACAGTTAACACTTTATGACAATGCGAGTCATCTAGGCAATCAACTGTTATTGTGATTGTGTGATATATATAACCAAGTGTTACCTGGAATGTGTCATGTGTGACTATGTGCAGAGGGAGTAAGTTGTGGAAGTGGAGCGGGAGAGAAAATCTAATAGGAGGTTCTAGGAAAGTGGTGATCTTGGATATCAAATGGGGCAAGGGTAAGGAAAAGATAGGCTAGGGAAGGGAGAGGTGGGAATGGGGAGGTGGGAAGAAGTGCAAAGGGACACACAGAGGGAAGGGTTAGAGGAGTGGGGGCACATACAGGTTAAAGTGTGGAAAAGGGGATACAGGGTTTGGAGGTTCGAGCAAGTGTGGAAGTATAATGTACAGTATAACTGTATCAGGGCAACACTGGGTTAGTCTGAAGGCCGTGTTCCATGCTTGATCTTTGGTATGCCCATGAGGGGAGTTCTGATCAAAGAACTGGGGAGTAAGTAAGTAAATCCATATTGACCGGGTAGTTTGAAATGTCCCCTTTGTGTTTTTAAGAGAGGGAGTCAGTTGTTCCATGTGCCTAATTTGCTGTATTTTAGACCAGAGAGATACTATAAGCTAGATGGTCTGTTTCCACAGAGCTGTTATTCATGACTTAGCTGTATAGCCGTAGCAGTCAAGCCTGACAGGGGCTCCAACCCTCACCTATTCCATAAAAACGTAGAATATTGTCTGGACATGCTCATTAATTGTTAATGCTGGTCTTACGCACTGCAGCTCACAGCAGCGGGCAGCACTGATGGCATAGTGGTTAGCACTTTTGCTTTGCAGCACTGGGGTCCCCAGTTTGAGTCCCGATCAGGACACTATCTGCATGGAGTTTGCATGTTCTCCCTGTGTTGGCGTGAGGTCTGCTCCCACATGCTAAAAACATGCAGGAAGGTTAATTGGCTCCTGTCTAAATTGGCTCTAGTATGTGCCTGCAATCAGGACTTTAGATTGTAAGCTCCTTGAGGGCAGAGACTGATGTGAATGTGTGGTGTGTGTAAATTGTTGCCACTATATAGATACAACAAATAGAAGTTTAGCATGCAACCACTTCCTGTCTACACGCACTCCAACAACTGTTGCACATCATTTCTTTTGGTGGGTTTCCTGATGATGACAACAGAGGAATGTGGCTTGTAGACATGTGCGAATCCAAATTTCAGTTTACGAATTTCGGATCCCGTCCGAAATTCGTTCAAAAACTAAACTGAATCAGGACATGTGACTTTTCTGGTCAATCAGATGTGTTTTTCGGTTTAATGCATCCGAATGGGTCTGACATTTTTTTTTTTATGTTACGGCAACATGGGAGCCATATACACGGGGCCAGATTTACTCTCTCTGCTGCCCCAAGGCCAGGTCCCTCAATGCGCTCCCGACCCGCCAACCCCCCCTTCCCCCCCTATGGAGAATGGCATACAAGCAGCGGCTTCCCCGCTTTACATTTAGCTCTGCTTGTCCAAAGCAGGGCTAAATGTAGAAAACAACTACCCACCTGGCGCCCGGAACTGCATGTCCTGGGTGTCAAGAGATAGGAATTCCACACCCCTGCTGCCCCTCTACTCCCTGCTGCCCCAAGGCTGATTCTTGGTTGGCCTTGTGGGAAATCCGGCCCTGCAAATACAGAATATACATATGTAGCGCTCACCCCTGAAGGAGCCGCTGAATGTGAACTAGGGTTCTCCTACCTGTTTGTCAGCCACCGGCCCCTTTCTCAGATCTAGCAACACCGACACTCCAGAACAGAACAGGCTCGAGTCCTAGGGTCTTTTCAGTGTTTATTTGCAGGATAAAACAGGAGAGAGGGTTTGGGATTTGTAGGATACCCGGGTATTAATTCAGAGGACTCTGTATTCTCCCGTAGCAACGCCTAGATTCAGTAGTACAGTGGTCCTTTCAGAGCGACCACCGATAGAAATAGCACAGCGGACATCCAGGGTAGTCCAGAACCTTGAGAGAGAGAGAGAGAGCACTGTCTCTGGACTCATAAAGCAACAACTGGCTTCTTCTCTAGCAAGCACCTGGGAATAGGGTGAGGGATCTCTTACAGGGTTCCAGACGGTAGCTCTCAGCAGCTCCTCTGCGACATTCCTCGATAAGTAGATTCAACCTCCTGCCCAGCTTCCATCAGGTTTCCTTTCAGCTGCATCTGAAGTTTCTGGGCCCTCAGCATCTGCCACTTGCTGAGGTGCCCGCCAGATATCCAGTAGTATATTCTGCTTCTAGGCCCCCCAGCACCTGCCATGTGCTGAGGCCCAAGCCAAGCATCTGTAGTATCCTAGGCCTCTAGGCCCCCAGCACCTGCCATGTGCTGAGGCCCAGGCCAGTCACTTGCATCACAAAGGCCTCCTCCCTTGGAGGGCCCCTGCCCGGAGAGAGCTCTGGAAAGTGTGCCCAAACTTTTTATCACCTGCCCTCAGCCATACCTCTGAGTCATCCTGCTCAGGGATTGGTTAGGGTCAGGTGCACAGTCACAGTCTTAGGATGGATCCTCCCTCACTGTCTGCTGAGTCCCCAACCCAGCAACAGGAGGAGCAATCAATCCAGCAAACTCAGGGACACATGTAGAATGCAGAACTCAGAATAAACAGCATCTAGACTGATTACAGTCCAGATATACACTAAATTTGATAGCGACATTCTAGAGGGCGCTACGCATATAATACTAAAGCTGAGGCTCCTAGACCCAAATGGCATTCGGGATCCGAATTTCCGAATTGCATTGGAGAGCTCCCGAATGCCAGTTGGGTCTGGGAGCCTCAGCTTTAGTAATATATGTATATGGTTTTCTGTGGTATTCGCAACGAATATTCATGAACTCATCTGAAACTAATGAAAATTCGGATTTCGTCCAAATCCAAAACCCGAACCGAATTGAAATTCGTATCCGAATCCCGAAATAACTAAATATCCGAACCCAATCGATTTTTTTCCGCAGCTTACATGTCTAGTGGCTGTGCAATGTGCATGTGCCACTTTTAGTCTCTACCAGAAGTCCATGTGACAATGTGACAACGCATGCTACAATTAAGCTCATTGCTAAGTTCAATGCATTAGAGAGTGAAGGTTCAGGTGATTTTTGCCCATTGCACCAAGTGGATTAATTAACATTTATATCAGCTTTTATCTGGCTGTGTGAGTGTGACTTCCCTTCTCTCCACAATGATTGCATGCTGACGAACAGCTTGGGAAGCCAGTATATGTAGCTTGGTGTACACAAGAAGAGAATATGAACCTTTGCATCAAGGTGACAACGCACAACGGGGAGACAGGGACAGATTATGGTCACTCTATTAGGGGAAATGCCTGAACAAGGACCCCCATGGCAGGATCACCAGGGGTTATTTTAATAAAAGCTACAAATTAAAACATATTGAAAATCACTTTATAAACATACACATGTTAAAAATAAAACTTGTATGAGATTTTAGAGGTGGGTTTTACAATACATGCCTATGAAATGTCTCAGCACATCTATTGTTCTCTTTTATAAACTTCTAAGGTGAACTTGTACTTTAGATATAATGTTGCTTTGTCCATATTCTCTTCCTAAGCAGATTCTATCCATTTGACGCTTCTATAATATCCTCTCTTGAACAATTCAAAATCATCTTAAGAAAGTTGGCAAAATTAACTTTAATGGTACATGTTGGCAGCCCATCTATAATTAACAGCTAGACAATGAGTTCTATTTAGGCTGCGGTGATACCGTTACACAATGTATCCGATTTAGAAGATAGTGATTTTTGTACTTTTTGTATTTTCTGCAAGTGAATACAAAGGGACCGTTCTGGGAAAATGTCAGAAAATCACGTTTATCGCTAAATCAGATTGTATGATGTAAATGAGCGCTCGCACATCACTGTCACCCTGTGTCATTCTTACAGCGGGAGCGCGGCAATGTGATGAATAGACTCAGATGACAATTGCTGACTCTGCCCATGGCAGTTTGACTTTTACCAACAGATGAAAATCTCTTTTCATGCCACCAGCTTCCATGTTCTTGTAAAAGAAGATGCCATATCCAATCTGGATTTTCAAGTTTTAGTTCAGAGATTCAGACCTACAGATCCATGACATGGCGTGTCTACATTCAACATTTATCTAAACCCAAGAACAAAACTAGAATATATTACATTTTACCAATTTCTTAGATGTGCGGGCTGCGTTTCTCTTCTTCTTTTAAGATGTATTAACTCTTAGGCTAGGTTCACACTAGGGCGATCCGTGACCGCACGGCAATCATGCACAAAGCAGAATTGCACTGGCGGGTGCCATTATTTTCTAGTGGCACTGCAGTCGTGCCAGGCAGCTCTCGCGGTTTCCCGCTGTGGTAACGCCCGTGCAATCGCGCACGATCGCGATTTAAAAAAACCATGCGGTGTATGTTGCAAAAAGAGGTACATAGACCTTTTTACAGAGATTGCCACATGGATATATAACCCCATTGAAATCAAAGGGGCCATGCGGCAATCGCTGTGTGCAACCGTGCACGATCTTGCGGTCCCGGGATCGCCGATATCTTAACCTAACCTAAATTTTCACCTGGTGACTCTGCCAATGGCACATTTCCTGTCGTAGATTGGCTACACACACTAATCATACTCCATCTATGGAGGAGCAGCTTTGTAACCCGCCGCTGCTTGCTCCTGTTTTGGACTGTAAAACACCTCCCTGTCAACATCTTTATAGGAGGAGTAGTTACAAATGAACTAGACAGGTCTTTTTTTTATCTACAGGAAGTTATAAACTCACTGGATTTCTGGCAGGATCAACAGGTGTTTTTTGAACCTCTAAACCAAATGTAGCAAAGACTTTTAATAGTATGTTCAACAGACCAAAAGGGAGCAAATAAGAGTTCATTGTTAAGGTTTATCCCTTTCCATTGAGCTAACCTAACTCCCCTCCCCCTCCACAGATGCATACTTTATAATTAAAGTCTTGGGGGGGTTATTGCATACATCTACTTCTAGCAAGCAGTAGATATGTGCAAAAACATTAAAAAGTTTAAACATTACCAAAAAGGTAATAACTTACCTGTGTCTCTGCCGCTCGCTTCCGTCTGAAGATCTGGAGCTTCTCGAGCAGCAGTGCAGGATGATGGGGCGGCAGCATGCGCAGTAAAAATCTTTGGCCGGGAGAAGAGGAGAGACACAGTGTAAGTGAATGCATGCAGCCATGAGCGTGCACGTCGGACAAACACCATGGGACACAGAAGACACAGCAGTCAGCACTGGATCAGAGACCGGCACCAGCGCTGGAGGGATTGCTGAATACAAGTGGAAGGAAGATGATGATCAAGAGGCATCATTTAAGGGAAGTCCTTAAAGCAGCATGGTGGGGGGGGGGGGGAATAATTTTCACTTTAATGTCACTTTAAATCCAACAGCCATGATTTCTGGTGTATGTTTACATACAGCTCTGCAAGTCTCACGGTCCTGACCGCATCTGCTCAATACAGCCCCATAGACTTCCAAGGCTGGAGATGAAGGGAGATGGCCCCTTTAGAAGTGTATGGGGCTGTATTGAGCAGACATGGCCAGGTCATGAGGCTCTGGATTTAATCAAACACTGGAGGCCACAAACTTTAGATCAAGGTAAGTATGCATTTGAGGAAGGGAGGGTAGTGGGTTAGGTAAGGGTAAAGGGTCGTAAAAGGTTAGAGCACTTTGTCTTGAATGTACAGGTGAAACTCGAATAATTAGAATATCGTGCAAAGTTCATTTATTACACTAATGCAACTTAAAAGGTGAAACTAATATATGAGATAGACTCATTACATGCAAAGCAAGATAGTTCAAGCCGTGATTTGTCATAATTGTGATGATTATGGCTTACAGCTCATGAAAACCCCAAGAACCCCAAATCCACAACCTCAGAGAATGAGAATATTACATGCAATCAATAAAACAAGGATTGTACATAGAACAATATCGGACCTCTGAAAAGTACAAGCATGCATATGTACTCAGTACTTGGTTTGGGCCCCTTTTGCAGCAACTACTGCAATTACTTTTGCACAATATTCTAATTATTCGAGTTTCACCTGTATAGTGCTTTTCTTTTTGGTTTTTAAGGTACTGGTATTCTTTAAACAAGCATGTAATCGCCCACTGAAGCTGGCTAAATGCATGTTTAAACCTAGCCAGCAATGCCATTAATATTTGTGTCCAATATGCCTAAACAGATGCTGGAGGGGTGTTAGGAAGGTATCTAAGGCGCTGCTCAATACTTTACAAAATGCTTTGCAAATTTTGCTGAGATTGATGCTCACTGGACGAGCACATACACCAGTGAGTATAACAATTGCCCATGTGTACTGGGTATAAACCTATGCAAATTTGTATGAATCCCTCCACAAGTGCCTAGCAAGAGCAACCTTGGTCACCTGCAACAAGCTGAACCTTCCCTTTATGTCTTAAATCTCTGAAGAAAACTATGTATTTGGCTTTCAGGACCCTGGACAGCAGCTTTTAAAGCACCTGCGATAGCCCCTTAACAAGTCCCACAATTAGCTAAAACCCTGCCCCTGATTTACTAAAGATATTTAAAGGAGAACTATGAGGTGAGTGATTACATAGTTAGAGCAGACCTGTGACAAAGAAGCTGTCACAGGTCGACTCTATTGACCGGGAAGTGAGCAGAAACATGCAGCCGATCAACTCACTTCCCAATCGTCGCCCTGCAGCGAGAAGTGACTGTCAGCCACCGCTCCACCCAGAGATTCCCCCCTCTCCCCGATCCTCCAGCGCTGAGTGGAGGAACAAATGGGGTGGGCACAGCTGGCTCTGCCTCTAGATAGGCAGAGCCAGCTGTCACTCATGCAGCTAGGTGGATCTGAACAGTATTGTCGGGATCCGTCCCTGTTGCGGCACTCTCAGTATATCGCGGGCTATTGCAAACTCCTTGTGGATAATGTCCTGGGCCAGGATTCGAAGTGGGGTCTCCCAGTGCGGCAAGGCAGAAGTGCTAACCACTAAGCCACTGTGCTGCCCACATATTTAGTATGTTCACCTTGCAAATTGAATTTTCGCTTTGCAAGGGACTTGTTACTTAGCTTAGTGAATCTGGTGAAAATTTACTTTGCAAAGAGTACCCAACCATGTTCAAGGAAAATAAAACAAAATAATTTTTGCTTGCACATGATTGAATGATTGAAGTCAACACAGCTTCCCCATATTCATTAAGCTAAGTCGAAATTCAGTGTGCAAGATTAAAATTCTCAATTCCTTTAGTAAATAAGGGTCACTGCGTATCATAAACAAGTGCCTAAATATTACATTTTAAAAATATATCAAATCTTTTTCATCCTTTGTTGCATCTTAGTGCTTCTATCTCCTGCATCCTCTTCACAGTTTCTTCCTGTCTACATGCACTCCAGTGATGGCTATAGCACAATAGTGAGCCATGCCTGCATAATGTTTGTTCAATGACCACTTGTAGCCTCTCTGACAGGGTGACAATGCGGGAACACAAATAGGAGACAAGGTCAGAGCATTGTCACCAACATAACAGGAAGTGTCTGAACAATGACCTCCACGGCAGGATCACCAACAATTATTTTATGAAAGCTGCAGATTTCAAAATACTAAAAATACCTTATAAGAGTACATTAACATTTTATAGCTTTGATAATTGTTATTGGGTGTCTTTACTTTTACATTTTAAATGATAACGGGGCATTTGCTAAATTTCCCTATATCCAGATTTGCAAAGGAATAGGAAAATACTAGCAGCAGAACTGATTTCCACCTATAGATAGATAATGAATCTAACAAGAGTCAGAAGTCACTCCTAGTATGCATATGTTTCTACTCATCTTTTTTACTTGCCTTTCTAAGTAAGCATGAAGCTCTTTCTTCTCAGGAGACCCGTGTCACCTCTGTCACCATTTCTGCATCTATCATCATCTGCCACTACATTCTCTGCTCATCCATCCTCTTCTGTATAATCACCCATCGTGCACACATCAATTATCTGCTGCCCTCTGTACCACCACATTCATCACCAGCACATGTGCTCTGACTCTATCATGTTACCATACGCATTCTGTGTGTGGAGAAAGAGAGAGAGAGAGAGAGAGAGAGAGATACATTTTCGAGGCATTTGTGATTTTTTTGTAATGTTCTGGATGAAGTGAACATTTGTATCCACTGTTATTTCAGTATATGCTGATACTTGTTATAAATAGCTGTCAATTTTGTTTATACCACCTGCTTAGAGATGGTGCTCTATTTACACCTGAACTTGAGAAAGGGCAGGGACATCTGACAATGTAATTTGTTGTGCATTGCTTATGGCTTTGTACCTTAGTACTTGATGATGTGAATTAATATAATGTATAGGTTGTTTCACAAGAAGCTGTTGGGCATAACTTTCAGAACTATGTACAGATAGAGAGGGGGTGACAGAGAGAGATGGAGAGAGAGAGAACTAACTATATACAGAGAGAGAGATATATATATATATAGAGAGAGAAATAACTATATAGAGAGAGAGAGAGTGTGAAAGAGAGAAATATATACTGTGTATATATATACACCGATCAGCAAAAACATTATGCAAAACAATATGACCACCCTCCTATTATTGAGTAGGTCCATCTTTTGCCACCAAAAAAAGCCTTGACCCATTCAGGCATGGAATCCACTAGACCTCTGAAGGTACGCTGTGGTATCTGGCACTAAGCCGTCAGTAGCAGATCCTTTAGGTCCTGTAAGTTGCGAGGTGGGGCTTCCTTCACTCCCCACCTGCATCAGTGAGCCTGTCACCGATTCACTGGTTCACCAATTTTCCTTCCTTGGACCACTTTTGATAGCTCCTGACCACTGCAGACCAGGAACAAGCTCTCCCCTGTGATAGAATATCACAGTGGGGCAGCACGTGGTTAACAATTCTGCCTTGCAGTACTGAGGGTCCCTGGTTTGAGTCCCTGGTTTGAGTCCCGGCCAGGTCACTATCTACAAGGAATTTGCATGTTTACCCTATGCTTGCCTGGGTTTTCTCCAAGTACTCTGGTTTCCTCCCACACTCCAAAGACAGATTGTAAGCTCCTTGAGGGCAGGGACAGATGTGAATGTGTGTGTGAAGTGCTGTGTAAACTGTCAGCGCTATATAAATGCCTTTAATAATAGACTACAATCTCAATGCAAATTGATAAACTAAACATGAGATTGTAGTCCAGGAGTGGGCTTGGAGCGGTGACTACTATACAACACACACAGGGACCATGGGGAACAAAAGGAGCCCCCCTCCAGAAGGAAGGACAGTGTCAGCACCAATTCAGAGATGATTTGAGGATCTACAGCCGAGTGATATACAAATAAGATACATTTTTGTTAACAGTTAGGGCACTTGGATGAATTTTTAAGGTTTAACTCCGGAGTTTACTGTCACTTTAAGATATACAGCCAACCCATTAAAAATGAATGGGCTGCAGTAATGCAGCAAACTTAATACACAGTAATGCTTTAACTCAACCTATAATGTGAAGGGGCTCTTAATCACCCATGTCGTCCTAGGCTTAGCCTGTGCTAGAGCAGACTGAGAGCTGAGCAGACCGATCGGTGTTATAAAATGGTCAGGAAGCTGACAATCATTGATTGCTGTGTTAAGCTGAAGCAACGGCCGCGAGGTTAATCCTGTAATTTCCACTTGGACAAATAAAAAATGGCCATGAAGGGGATTAAGTCCTTTGAGTGCCCCCTGTTTGAGGCTGATCTTCAAAATATAAATTAGCAAATGATGGACAGCACTTATAGGGTTTGCCACAAGTAGTACAGCAAACAAAGTATTTATTCACAGCAACCTTAGATATAGATTTGGTTACTTTAAAGAAAACCGTTCCTGGGGAAAAAACATGGAGGCTGCCATGACTCACCCTGAAAATGCTGGTTGCCCGTTGGCCTGTTATGTCGGTCCTTTTGCGTCAATGCTTTGAGTCACTAACCTTGAACGAGCTTGCTCATAAAGGATTATTTTTTCTTTTCTTCAGCTTTCTTGATCTGCATACTTGTTTCAGGTAGGAGACTTTCAGGGTTATTCACAAAGCTGCCGAAGGCAGCCGAGTGAATAACCCACCCGAAGTGAAGTGAGTGGAACGCTGTTCGGCTATTCACTTCAGCCTTGTACAGCTAATTTCAGCCCTACATCGGCTGAAATCAGACGTATATCAGCTTGCTTCGGCTGTACTTCGGTCAGCCGAATATGCTTTTCATGTTCGGCTGAGCCGAAATGCAGAAGGACTTTGACTCAGTCGATCCAACAACTGGATTGGCAGAGCCGAAGCTTCGGCAGCTTACTCGCTGCCGTTCTCCCCAATTCACAGAGGGGCCGAACGGCAGTGGGTGAATAGCTGAATGCCGCCGAGCAGCATTCGGCTCGGCTATTCTGCTCGGTACCTCTGTGGTACTGAGTAGAATAGAACATCAGTGAAAAAAGTTGAACAAAAATGTTTAAAAATGTAAATGAATGATGCATTTAAAAAAAGAAAGATTTGTTTAAAAAAAGAATAATAAAAAAAACAATTGGGCGGAGCTAGCAGTGACAGCTAGCTCTGCCCAACTGTTTTCTATTGGTCGGGACCTGCTATAGTCTTCTAGCAGGTCCAGGCCAATGAATAACCACTAAGCGGAGTCGGCCGTGACGTCACGTTCGGCTCCGCCCAGTTGTCATTGTTTAATGACAGTTCAGTGTCCACAGGTAACCTGAGGACACTGATCTGCCATTGCAACTGGGTGTAGCCAGCTGTGAGATCACGGTTGGCTCCGCCCAGCTGTCATGGGACCCGCTTCGGCTGTCACTTCGTCTCAGTCGATCTGAAGCATATGCCTTCGGGAGCCGTCTCGCTCAGCCGCCTTCGGGAGCCGTACGGGCTATAGTGAATAGCCCGTACAGCAGCCCTTCGGTGCGACTGAACCGAAGGGCTCCGGCGGCCGAAGGCAGCCGAAGGATCAGCTGGAGCTACGGCTGATCCTTCGGCTAGCTTTGTGAATAACCCCCTCCGAAATTACTAAAGCCAGCGGGCCAACACAATGGCCGTGCAAACAGATTTTTTGGGAAAGGGGTAAGCAAAGGTGGCTCCATATTTCTACCAATAAAATTATAAAGTTAGGATGCTGTGCTTTTTGTTTTGTTTTCTTGTCATGTTTTCATTCTGTTTTAGTAGATGTGTGCCGGCTCGTATGCTTACACAACCAAATATGTTCGGCCATGCAAACAGAATTTTTAAAACAGGTAAGCAAAGGCGACCCCATATTTCTACCAGTGAAATTATTATTAGATAGGATGCTGTGCTTTTTTTTTTGTTTTTTTATTATTCTGCTTTAGTAGATGCGCAACAAATCTTTTGTATGCTTACAGTTCAACTTGCAAAATATGTTTACTTCTAGGTCAACTTTTTTAACTGGCTTATTGTCGGGAGAGTTTCCTTATTTGTCTGTTTTCTGTGCAGTTGTTTACACAAATTGTTATCTCCTGCTCAGATAATATAACACTTAGTAAAAGGTTACAGAATGTATTTTTACGAGTTATTCTGCTCCCACAAAGTTTTAGCAATCAGTATGTTGTAGGGGGGGGGGTGAGGGGGGGGGTCTATGTATTTCTTTGGGGCATGTGAGAAGGTAAACCAGAAATAAAGCCAAACTTTTTTTGGCTTTAGTTCTCTTTTGGGTCACAGAAGCAGATTTACTAATGTCCTCCTGTGAAACAAAGTCAGCATCTAGCTGGCTACTGCCCACTGCCCACTACATGCTGAAGGTGAACAGCCACGCTGCAGCTGGGACAGATCCTGACGATATTTGTAGGACTCATCCCACTACCTAATTGACAGCTGGCGCTGCCTCTCTAGATCCAGAGTCAGATGTGCCCGCCCCATTTCTTGTCTGTCCCTCCAATGAGCGCTGGAGAAACAGAGAGGGGTGAGGGGGAATCCTGGTGCCTGAGAGTCACCGCTCTCTGCAGTCCGTGAGCTGAGCGATCAGTGGTTTGTGATTGATGAGCTCTCAATCTATAGAGCCGGTGTTCTATCAAAGATTGTGACTGGGTTGAAATGTGTGACCGGTCACGTGGTCACACATTTTAACGTAGTCACGCCCACTTTTTCTGCGGTAAAATATGTAACCGGCAAAATGTGAAGAGTTTGATTTTCTCAGCTGTTCCAGGGCAGATCGGCATCGCAGATGGTATGTGCAGGAGAACCGATCTGCCCTGGAACAGCTGTTTGGCCCTGAAATGTCACTTTTATCCGATCGCACTCACAAAGCCAGATAGAAGTGACATTTCAAGACCGATCAGCTGCTCCAGGGCAGATCGGTTCTCTTGCACATACCATCTACGATGCCGATCTGCCCTGGAACAGCTGGAATTCTTCACTTTTTGCGGGTCACATATTCCACCGCTGAAAAAGTGGGCGGGATTAGGTTAAAATGCGTGACCACGTCACTGGTCACACATTCTAACGCAGTCACAGACTTTGATAGAACACCTGCATGTGACACTTGCAGTTTCACACACGAGCTTTAAGCGTTGGGAAAAGTACATTTTACTCTCCCAATACTTCTCCTTTAAAGATGCACTCCAGGCAGATGTGAAAAGACACAATTTACAGCACAACTGAAGCCAATGCTTTTTTTTTTTAGTTTTGGATAAAGTAATGGTGGGTCAGTTTTTTTTTTTTTTTTGCTCCAATCCCCTATTGGGGAGATTTTCCTTCACTTCCTGTCTGATAGCCACAAAGGAAATCCCCCAAAGAGAAGGACATCCTTGGTGGTCAGCAGGCTCAACAGAACTAGTGTCCCTATTGAATTTCCCATCTATTTCTGTTCTGATGACAACCCAAAATTTGAGATCATTTTTCCCTTTCTATGATAATAGTCACCAGGGTGAATCTCCCTAACGGGGACTCTATCCAAAAGTAGAAAAAAATGTTTTTGCTTTAGTTGCAGATTATGCGTTCTTTGATATATCCTCATTTATTCTTATAAATGCAAGCAGTGTAAGTACCTAAATTTCACTTGGTATCAGCCTCTCCCACCTCAGGCTGGGAGAAAGACAATCACAAAGAGCATGCTTATAGGAGAAGAGAGCAGAGTGACAGAGAGATCAGCTCATCTACCTGCTGATTCTCTTTCCACTGTCCAGTCACAGGCTGGAAGTGTAGGGGGTTGGGGAACTCCCATTAAAGAAGGCCTTGCATTTTCACGTTTTACATATTTGCAATCCTGGCACTGCTGTTTCATTTTTAAAGAACAATTGTACTTTTAGGGCCCAATTACACAATGCATTATGCTAATAAGCAGCAGAACATAGAGCATGATACTACAATGCATAGTAGCTCATGATAGAAGGTGCTTCCTGTTTTAAATGGCAACTGGTCTCATAAAGAAAGGGGAAATGCATCATGGATGGGAGGGAACACAGGAAAACATATAATGCAATGCAATACCTAGAATGACCACAAGATGTCAGTATGTGAATTAGCCGTACAATATCAATAAGAAAATGGCTTAAAGGATAATTAAAGCCTCCGACAGGAAAGAAGAAGATGGGATTAAGAAACATAATTTAAGGTAAGTGCTGACATTAACATTGGGGGGAGGGAAAAAGATTTGTGACTTTAATGTCACTTTAAGGAAAATAAACTGTATAAATTCTCATCTCACATTAATGTGAATAATAACTATGACTATGAATTGTCATATTTTATACAACTATTATGACAGCACAATGGAATTTTCCTTTAAAGCAGAACTCCAGGAAAAAAAAGAATAGACCTATAAAAATAAAAATAAATAATTGCTGAAATACTCACATTCAATCCGGGGTGGTACCTCCGGCAGTTATTCCTTGCTATCACTAGAGGTCGCCAGTTTAATGATATCCAATGAGCGCCGGGAGTTGCCAAATGGAGTCCCCCTTTATAAAAGGCATAGCACGAGCAGGGATGTCCCTTTAAAACCTGTGCTTCCCTGGAGCGATACTAAATAAATCAGACAGACATGATTGCGGTCGTCTCCATATGAAATATATTCGTCGATATCTCTTCCGCTGCCTCCATGCAGGCAGTAAATGACAAAACAGCAGCAAACAATTGCTTACAAGACAAAATGTTTATTAGAACATTTGGTATTTCAGTCGCTAAATGTCTGCAGTTTGTCTCCTAAACCGATAATATGACAGGATGAAAATGTTTTGCTTATCAACAAATGGCTGGAATTTATATTTAAACAGATCGCAATGCAGCGAGCGAGCGGAGGCGGCGGCTGGCCTGCACAATTCCATTCTCAGTTCATGCCAGCGTTGTTTTTTTTTTTCACAGCTTTGGATGGTAGGTGTCAGGTGTTCTGTGCAACCGCAGGACAGCGCTAAATGCTGTGACAATGCCTCTTTAATTCAGCGGGACGGTCAATTCTCTGCATTACCTAGCAAAGAAAAAGTAGAAAGAGAAGAAAAATCTTTTGTCGGGGTATCACGTACCTAAGGCAGAGACCGGAAGACGAGGAGGCTTCTCTTGCGGCTTGTGTCCTGCAACCCCTGAGGTTGGAACAGAAGGCTGCAGGGCGGCGATGAGCACAAGTGCCACGGATGGAAACGGACACCGTGCAGGAGACGTCTGGTAGTCAGCAGGCCAAAGGTCACAACCGGGAGGGCAGCATGGGTACAGATTCAGGAGACAGGAATTGTGGTCCGGAAAGCCAAGGATCAGAGCCAGCCGAGCAGCAAGGTACCGAATCAGAAGGCAATTGCAAAGTCAGGGGCAGGCAGCAAGCAGCAGAATGATCCAAGACAATCCAGGTCAAAACAGGTCACAGGTAAATCAACAGGAAGCAGGATACAGGAAGCACTAGCTGACAAGACCATCAGCAATGTTGTGATCTCAGGACCGTTCTTATATAGCCACCTATGAGGTAAGATGTCATTTCTTGTACGCCTGCATTTGTTGCGTCTTCCCACGCACTTTCGGCTCCGCGCAAATGCGCACCTCAGTCCGTCTTTGGAGATGGGGGTCTTTGCACATGCCGCCATTTTACCCTTACACGGGGAATCGGGTTCTCGGCTGCTAACTTCCACTGTGATGGCTAAAAAGGGGAAATGGCTTAGTGTTGTGGCAAGGAACGAGGAGGTAATGGGAAATCATTGGCATGGATGTGGTTGCCCAGCTGTTTTAACTACCTCCCGGCCAGCCGTGTAACAAAACGGGCGGCCGGGAGCTCTCTAGATGATGAGCGGGCGTCTTTAGGGTATGGTAGTTTTCTGCGATTTCGCGTGTGCGCGCAATTTTAAAGCTTGACATGTTTGGTGTATTTACCCGACGTGATCCCCTGTTTTATGATTATATACAGTACCACCAAAATAAAGCTCTATCTGTCCCCAAAAAATGGTAAAAAATGAATTTCAGTACAGCGTTGCATGACGGAATAAATGTCAGTCAAAGTACCGCAGCGCTGAATACTGAAAAATGGCCTGGCCAGGAAGGGGGTCTAAACACCTGGTCTTCAAGCGGTTAAAGTGTATGAACAGCCAAAGTTTCTTTTCAGTTTTGGGTTAGATCAGGCGTTGGCAACCTCAATACTCCAGCTCCTGGGAAGCTGCAAGTCCCAAGAGTCATTGCAAGGGCATGATTCCCAGAGGCATATTGGGATTTAGAGTTTTGCCACAGCTGGAGTGACGAGGTTGCCTGTAGTAGACCCGCCATCAGGTATTTAATGCTGTCTGGGCCACCACTGTGTAGATTCAACCTCAGTATGTGTGCTGGTTGCCATTGTCAGTGGGACCCAAAATGAGGGGAAATCCAGACTTTTTGAGTTGTCACCAGAACAGAAGGTTAGGGGAAATCTTCCAATGAGGACACCTGTTCTGATGACAACTGCCTAAAGCTGGCCATACACTGTGCGTTTTTTTAGTGATCAACCAGCATTGCGTTCAATGCTGTCTGGGCCACCATTGGGTACATTCAACCTCAATATTTGTGCTGACGGGAATTGTCAGTGGGACCAAAAATGAGTCACAATCCAAACATTTTGAGTTTTCACCAGAAAAGGAAGTTAGGGGAAATCCTGCAATGAGGACACCTGTTCTGGTGGCAATTGCCTAAAGTTGGCCATACACTGTGCTTTTTGTTTTTTGCGTTCAACCCTTTAGACTAAACAAGATGAAAGGCTTGATTCCGCCACCCACGCTAAACAGTGTTGATGGGTGAATCCCCCCAATGGCTATTGTATACTGATCGCAGCAGGTGTGCTGCTATCAGAATACCTGAACAGTGATGGTGGGACCCAAGGGGGCCATGCGCTGCTCAAATTTTGGCCAAGTCAGCAGGATCTGGCCAGATTAAGGTGGGAATTCTCCCAATTATATACATAACGCAATGGACTCCGTGTGAAATAGCCCCATTCACACCCATTGATTTTTTGTAGTGGCCTTCCATTAGCATCCAATGAAAATTGTATCTCTACGCAACGGATCGGAAAGAAAAGTCAAACAAATAAGCACATAAGCGCCAGCAACATGAGTCCGTGATGAGAGGAGAGGAACATCTTCAGTATAGTACACTTTCAGGGTTGCTCTCGCTGGTTAGGGAAACCACATAACTGAAATAATAAAACACAGAGAGCGCCTCCAGAGTAAAAAACAGTTGGATTTGTACTCACAAACAGTTGGATTTGTACTCACAAAAGGAGATAGATAACAGGCATGAACAGATCACGTAAAACAGGCTTAGCCAGCCGGCTGTTAGTCCTTCTTTGGTTGACACGTTTCTGAGGTCACGCCTCCTTCCTCAGAACCAATCAACCAAACCAAAAAATTGGTTCTGATGAAGGAGGCGTGACCTCGGAAACGCGTCAACCAATGCAGGACTAACAGCCGGCTGGCTAAGTCTGTTTTACGTGATCTATTCATGCCTGTTATCTATCTCCTTTTGTGAGTACAAATCCAACTGTTTTTTACTCTTGTTTATTAAAAAGGTTTTACACGATGGAGGCGCTCTCTGTGTTTTATATTTCAGGATCGGAAAGAAATAGAAAGGTACCCTCCGTTGATTTGCCATTTCCTTCCGATTTTGATGGGAACGCACCCCAAATGAAAGATATTATATAATAAGCACATATGACGCACTAGTGCTGTGTTTTTCAGCATAAGTAAGCTTACATTAAAAAAAGGGTCACCGCAGATAAGAAATTGTACTTGCGCGGCGGGTGATTTTACTGGCCTGACTTATGATTTGTCTTTGAATGTATTTTCTTTATTAGCTCAAGTGTTTGCCTGACTCATCACAATCTCTCTTGTAAACTCTTTGTCGTGCCTTTTAGGAGCAGAGCATTAATTACATCGAGTGTTTTTCAGTTGATATAACACATCGCAAGTGACACGAGTCTTAACTGTGATACAGAAAATAAAGATCAACTGCATTTATTATCCGGCAAGAAGGGTATCGCCCGGGGCAATGTCACTTATTAGAGGTAATTAAGCAAAGCCCCGAACTCCTGGAAATAAACAGCACAATAAAAGCCAGCGCCTGTCCTTCCACACTCAATAAATCTGCACAGCAGTCATCTGGGTTTTTTTTTTGGGTTAAAAAAATGCTGCTAAAGGAAACCTATCAGGAGGGAAGTACTGGAGCTGACATTGGTGTCTTCTGTCTGGGTCAAAGCATTGAAGGCGGATTATTAAAGCCCATCTCCAGGTATACATAAGGGATGCATCGACACTGATACTAGTATCGATATCGTTGCTGAGTACCGATTCTTCCGGTATCAGGAAGCCAGACAGCAAGTCATTAGATGCTGCCCGGGTTCCTGATTGGCTAGCAAGCTGGCTCCATGCTCCCTGGCCACAGGTGACCACGGAGCATGGAGCCGGCTTCCCGGCCAATCAGGAAGCTGGGCAGCATCTAATGACTCGCTGCCTGGCTTACTGATTGGTCGGAAAGCTGGCCAATCAAGAAGCTGGGTGCCGTGTAGTGACACGGCGCCGGTTTCCTGATTGGCCGGGAAGCCGGCTTCATGTTCCCTCGTCATCTCATGAAATATTCCTCTGACCGCAAGTTCCGGAATCAGGGAAGGTATCAGAGCATTTGGGTGAGTACGAGTACTCGCCAAAATACTCTGTATCGGCACCCATACCGATATTAGTATCGGTATCGGTGCATCCCTATTCTTGAATTTAGATACACTTTGTATCTTATATAGTTTACATTAAAAAGATGGACAGCAAATGGCAACCCAATCCTTTTGCTCAATACATTTTTCTTTTAAAAAAACGTACAGCATCCCTGTGAATGTTTTTTTATGTTTAAGGTTTTATACATTATGCGACAGCAGCATTTATTTGTGTAGCTCACCAGCAAAATCCCGGACATCCAATCCGCAAATCGGAATCCTCTCTCTGATTCAACACACAAACCTATTTCTGTAGCTAAATCTAGGGGCAGATGGAAATGATACATGATACACGTTCGCGAATACCTTCCCAGCGAGGAACGCGAAGAGCAATTCACTGGCGTCTGAAGATGTAAAAGCGTTTTATTCTCCTCCACTTCAATAAATCTCCAGTCACGCTGGCTGTGACCTTTCATCGTGAACGACAAGTGAGGCTTCGTGGGGGTGCGTCATCAGGATCCAAGCCGAGGAGGGCCCCCTTTTATAGATAATGCCCTGAAATTCTTGTGGCATCCATCTTCAATTTTGCTCAGTGAGTGAAATCGCTCCAGTTTGTATCAAAGGGTGTTATTGCTATATATCCTCAATACAATATAAATCTAAGATAGCCGGGTTCATATTGTATTGAGGGAATGAGGCAATGATATCTTCTTTCACTGAGTGTTGACAGGCAGACTGAGCTTTCATGTGTCCTTGCATTGGAAGGACACATTTTTAGACCTGAATCCTTCTATCCTTCCTAACTCTATGATGGTCCTTTTTAGATTTTTTTAAAGAGTAAAGCCTTCTTAAGACAGAAGGTTTTCACCTGTCTCGTTCCGTCACATATCCCAAAAATAAGAAAATTATTACTCATTTCAGGACAGTGGGTGGAGCCATGTAAATCATTGATTTACACTCCATTGGCCACAAAAGTCTGAAACAGCTATATGCAGTTTGGACCTTGACCTGTATGGTTAAACTGTCCCATTGGGTCCCAAACCCCACAGAAGTCATGGTTTCCATACACTGTACTGATGGGTAGTGATGGGCTGAACACCCCCCTGTTCGGTTCGAATTCGAACTTTCGAACATGGAAAAAGTTTGAATTTGAACTCAAACTCAATGCAGGTCTATGGGGCTAGAACTTTGAAAATCCATTGACCAAGAAAGGGCGCAGAGAACACTGGCTAGCTAACGAAGTAGTAATGAAGACTGAAGGTGGTGGCACTTACGCGTGATTGCCAGGATCTGGAGATGGACGGCCGGTATGGAGGATCGGGGCACTCGTGGTGTGGTTCCGACTGTAATCGATGTGTTGATCCAAGAGGTACCTCCACGGGAGAGTGTAGACAAGAAGAGGGGACTTCGTCCGAAGTGCCGTAGGGGGTCTGTGCGGTGTGGAGGAGAGGCAGGGAGATCGCTGTGGTGTCGGCAATGGACAGCGGGCAATGGACAGGGCTGTAGCAGCCGTAGCTGTGTGTGTCAGCGGGCGGAAAACTGTCAGGTCTGCTGGGGACAGTGTGCAGAAGCAGCTGGCAGATGCCGAAGATTGAATCCAATGGCGTGTTGGAGAGGGATCAAATCAGACAGGAGCCGGGTGTTGGATAGGGCTGTGGCTGTGTGTGTGACTGTTTCACTGTTTTACCCGAGCTTGAAAAAGAGGCAAGACCTCGAAACGCGTTGCTCTTGTCCGCTTTGATCCCTCTCCACCTCACCATCAACTTGATCTTAGGCATCTGACAGCTGCTTCCATACACCGTCCCCAGCAGACCTGACAGAGACCGCTCGCTGACACACACAGCCACGGCTGCCACAGCCCTATCCAACACCCGGCTCCTGTCTGATTTGATCCCTCTCCAACTCGCCATTTGATTCGACTTTCGGCATCTGTCAGCTGCTTCCGCACACTGTCCCCAGCAGACCTGACAGTTACCGCCCGCTGACACACACAGCTACGGCTGCTACAGCCCTGTCCATTGCCCGCTGTCCATTGCCGACACCACAGCGATCTCCCTGCCTCTCCTCCACACCGCACAGACCCCCTACGGCACTTCGGACGAAGTCCCCTCTTCTTGTCTACACTCTCCCGTGGAGGTACCTCTTGGATCAACACATCGATTACAGTCGGAACCACACCACGAGTGCCCCGATCCTCCATACCGGCCGTCCATCTCCAGATCCTGGCAATCACGCGTAAGTGCCACCACCTTCAGTCTTCATTACTACTTCGTTAGCTAGCCAGTGTTCTCTGTGCCCTTTCTTGGTTTCTTGAACATTTGCAATTCACAGGTTCTCCTCCTGTTTTCCAGGGCTGCATACACGCCTCTAAGCCAACTTTTTGCCCATCCGAGAGCGCTGTTTACATGTTTTTTCTGAAAATCAATTGACCCCATTTTGAAGGCTTATATGCAAGTTATTGACCATAAAAAAGTGTATGGGGATTTGAGTACCGCCCTGGGGGACATGAATCAATGAAAAAAAATCCACTGATTTTAACATGTGAAATAAAAATGAAAAATTCCTTTAAATATCGTGCCTGGGGGGGTCCCCTTAAACTGCCTGTAAAGTGCACAATGTATAGAACCTGCTGCAGCAAAGTTGACATCTGTAAAGAAAAAAATGACATTTAAAAAGAAAGAAAAAAGCATGCGGTTCCCCCTCCCAAACAATACCAGACCCTTAAGGTCTGGTAGGAAAGTTAGGAGGGACCCCATTTAAAAAAGTTTAAAAAAAGTGTAGGGTTCCCCCTCAAAGTCATACCAGACCCTTAGGATCTGTGGAAAAAAAGACGTGGGGTCTCTCCTAAAATTCCCAACCAGACTTTTGATCCGAGCACAGGCCTGGCAGGGCAGGAAAGGGGGGTGCCATACTGGGAGGGTGCTTTTCCAGGGTCACCCCTGGAAAAGCACCTTGTTCCAGTGCCGATGGGGACAAGGGCCACCCCCCCCCCCCCACAACCCCTGGGGCGTTGGTTGTGGAGTGCGGGCACGGGACTTATTCACATCAGGGTGCCCCTTTAATAAAGGGGCACCCAGATGCGCCCCCTTTGAATGAGTAAGGGGTACTTGTACCCCTACCCATTCACTAAAGGGTTAAATACAAGTTTTAGAAAGAGGCCAGACTTTTGAAAAAATCCTTTAATTATAAAAAACAAAAGGTGGCACCTCATAGTGCACGGCATCCCACCCAGCTCACTGATGTCACTGGTTGCCAGGAGCTGGGCAAGAAACCAGGCACAGCATCCCAATCAGCTCCTGGTAACTAGTAACATCAGTGAGCTGGGTAGGACACCGGCTACTAGAGTGTCACAGGTTGCCAGCTCTTAGCAACCTGGGACGCTTTGCTAAACACCCCATGTGACCCAATGAGATGCCGCATGAGGCAACCGTCCTAGGCTGCCTTATTATAGGGACGGCCTTGCCTCTGGGTGTGAAGGAGCATGTGATGCACTCCATATGACAGCGCTAGTGCTAGGTGATTGGTCTAGGTCTGTCAGATAGGGACAGAAATAGTCTTGTGTAAGCTCTAGCTGGAGCGACTCAGAGCTTACATGGGTTTTAATACACTCCCAATAGCAGAACAGAGCCGCTAGGCAATGCAAGCTAGGTGGGTATACACTGCTGGGGAAGGGGGCATTAAAGCAGTCCTGTTGCCTTGCCCTGCCAAAGGACAGGTCCACTTAAAATAAATAAATATCTACATTTATAAATTGATAAAAAATATATATATACGTACAGTGATTCCGAAACCAATATAGCGTCTCTTTAAACCTTCACTGCATTGCTGCTGAATTCCACATTATGGCTGCACAACTCACTGGATTTTTATAAATATGCCTCCTTGTCCTACTTCTGTTGAGAAAATAGTACTATCAATGAAACATTGTTATCCAATATGTACATTTGTGTGAGATAACAGCAATTTCTGGCGCTGGGAATAAGATGTTGGCTCATATAAACGACCCAATAACGGCAAGCGATGTTTGTATCGGTCTCATCATTTGCAAGTGTCAGGCTATGAATAGGTTTATTAATGGGTGAGGGACCACTGCTGGGTGAGCTTGCCTTCTAGTCTGCTGCCCAGAGCCCACCGTAGCGAGACTTTGTCTTGGAGAAATTACCGGGACTGCATTTAGCTTCCTTTCTTTCCGCCGGCTGACATGAAATCTCCAGCTCCCAGATTTAAAATTACATACCATTTATTTTAATCTCAAAAGGCCGAGATTCTCCTCAGAATTGTTCAACCTCGGGAAGAGAACAACGCTTGGGAAATGTAGGTCTAGCAGTCTTCTTGCGTGACCCACATATGCTTTCCGATTCATAAGAGAACACCGGGAGGGCCGCACAGGGCTCGGTACACTTCTCACCATTGATCACGGGCATTGTGAAGTGTAAATTTCATTTCTGGCTGATGGTCATTTGCCGCTCTTGTAGTTTAGAGGTTAAAAAAAAAAAATCAGGTACGAGAAATCTCAGCCGGTTCCTGGAAAGATGCACAGACTGAAACAGACAATTAACCACTTGAAGACCAGGTGTATAGACACCCTTCCTGGCCAGGCCATTTTTCAGTATTCAGCGCTGCGGTACTTTGACCGTCATGCAGCGCTGTACTGAAATGAATTTTGTACAATTTTCTGGGACAGATGGAGCTTTCTTTTGGTGGTGTTTCTTCACCACTGGGGGTTTTATTTTTTTACTATATTAAGGAAAAATTACTGGAAATTTTGAAAAAATAAAGTTTTTTTTTTCTTCATTATGTTAGGAAACAATGATTATTACCCATTTTTTTGGTAAAATATAAAAGTCGGGGTCACGTCAAGCTTTAAAATTGCGCGCACCGGCGAAATCGCAGAATACGACCATACCCAAAATTGTCCAAAGGCGACGCTTTAAAAGCTTTCACCGCTCATCAGTTTAGTGTTATCAGTGATTGCTCTCACTGTGACGTTCGCGGCGATATGTAACATGTGTGGCGTAATGGGCGCAATCGTCGTTTTCGCACGTATGCGCACCCGACACATGTTTGCATGCGTGTATGTATGGGTGGGGACTTTTTAAAAAAAAATTGTTTTTTTTTATTCTTTATGTGACTTTAAATATTTTTTGGTGGAAACTTTAATTTTTTTTCCAATTTTTTCCCCCACTTAACCTTATTGCTATCACATAGGGGGCTAAGAAACCCCCCTATGTGATAGCAAAGATATGTGACAGGTCCTCTTTATGGAGACGTTAGGGTTCTCCGAGACCCCTGATGTCACCTAGGACCCCCCTGAAGAAGCTGATGAAGCAGAGATCTGCTTCATCAGCTTCTCAAGCTGGAGAGTGACACAAGAAAGCGGAAGTGATGTAATATACAACACTTCCGCATTCTGACAGCGGAGAGGGGAGCGGAGGGAGATCGTGTACCGATTTCCCTCTGATCCCTTTCACAGAGCCACTATGCTGGTCCCGGGCTCGCACCGGGCACAGCGGAGCCTGGGATCAGCGTGACAGAAAGAGGGGGGGAGTGCGGAGGGGGCAACGCGGCTCGGAACCCCATACAAGCGATCTGCCGAGTCTATCGCTGCCTGTTTCTAAATTTTGGGCTTTTCCTGCTCGCGTGCGACGTGCGGCACGCGCGAGGGGGCGTGGCTGAGCGGACGTCTAAAGACGCCCGCTCAGATCTAGAGAGCTCCCGGCCGGCCGTTTTTTTACAAAAAGGGTTAAAGGGCATGTAAACAATAACAACAAATGACTCTTATTTGGTCCCTTTTGGTCTGCTAAATATATCATTGAAAACATTTTGTTATATATGTTTGATAAGTGCAAAAAATACCTGTTGATCCTGCCAGAAATCTCAAGAGTTAATAGCTACCTCTGCTCCTTGCCTTTGCTACACTGTTATCATTTATATTGTTCCTAGATATCTGGGAGGACTACAGAACCCCTCCTGGGGAGAAGGTGAAAAGGAGGAAATTGTAGTCCTGTTCTAGGGTGACAATGCTGCTCCTCCAAAGATACTAGGGATGCACCGATACTAGTATCGGTGCAGATGCAGAGTATTAGGGCGATTATTCATACTCGACAAAATGCTCCGATACCTAGCCCCATACTTGAGCTTCCGGTACCAGGAAGCCGGGCAGTGAGTCATTACACACTGCCCGTCTTCTTGATTGGCGGGGAAGCCGTCTCTATGCTCGCTCTTCACTTGTGACGAGGGAGCATGGAAAGGCTTCCCGGCCAATCAGGAAGCCGGGCAGTGTGTAATGACTCACTGCCCGGCTTCCTGGTTGGTCGGGAAGCTGGCAAATCAGGAAGCCAGGCGCCGTGTAATGACCGGCCGGGAAGCCAGTTTCATGCTCCCCCCACACGAAGTTGCAGCAATATATTACATTTTGCTCTTGGTTTTAGATATGCCTTAAAGCCTCACTTAACAGCAAAATATGATTCTCATCCCCTTCCCATCCTCCTCTAACCTGTCCTGCAGTGTTTTTATTTTCCCTTAACACTCAAAGAAAGTCATACTCACCTACGCTTCCACCTCAAGGCACCTCGCCAGCGACATTTCTGGGTGCCGCTTAGCCTGCGCTGCAAATGGCCCTTCGCCCTCCAAGTTACCAAATAGGTGAAAACGTACCTGTGCCTCCGCCGCTCGCTCCGGGCTGCAGAATCCAGTTTCCCCGAGCGGCCGTGCAGGAGGATGTCTGCAGGCGCATGCGTGGCGGATATCACTGGCGGGGGGAGGAGGAGAGCTACAGTGAAAGTGAATGCACGCAGCCAGGAGCATGCACGTCAGACAGACTCCATGGGACAGGAAGAGACAGCAGTCTGCGCTGGATCGGAGACCGGCACCAGTGCTGGAGGGACTGCTGAAAACGACTGGAAGGAAGAA
>NW_017306347.1:1392013-1392761 GCF_000935625.1 Nanorana parkeri | reverse complement strand
AATCGTGAGTTTAATTGTGAGTTAATGTTGATATTCATAATGGTTGCCGCTTTCTCCTGCCCTCTTGTGGCAACACCCAGAAGTGCCATTGCAAACAATACATAGCAATGGTAAAGATAGATGGGCCACCAGAGTACAGACTACTGCATGATTATTTGAAGAAGAACTCCAGGTATATAAAAAGTAAATCCTTGCACCCGCAAGGGTGTAAGGGTTACCTGCTCATTTTTCTCTAGGGACTGGAATAAATAAGAAATATTCACCCAATCCTCAAACCTGCAGCAGTGAGTGCTCACCCCTCTCCCCCTTCACCCTGGCGTATGTCCCTTGGCGGTCTCACGTCTAATACAAGTGAATGGACTGCATTAGACATGATGGCGTCAGTGGTCCTTAGGCCACCGGAGCCCAGGGGACAAGAAGCTGTGTGGACCAGTCCAGCAGCCAGGGGGGTTCGAGGATTGGATGAGTATATTTTTTTTAAATGTGAGCCCCTAGAGAAAAAACAAGCAGCTAACTCTTGCAGTGTGGGGGTAGCCCCACTGCAAGGGTTAACATTTTACATTTCTGGAGTTCCTCCTTAAAGCTGAACTCAATGAAGCTCTGAAGAAGGGGGGGTCTTTAAACCTCCGAAACACGTTGGATGTTCTTTGCTATTTTTTATGAACCCATTCCTCCACTATTAAACGTTTTTGGCGCTCTCATTGGACTATATACAGTATATATATATATATATATATATATATATATA
>NW_017306347.1:1270532-1391957 GCF_000935625.1 Nanorana parkeri | reverse complement strand
TATATATATATATATCTATATATATCTTAAGCGCTCTGTCCCTGTCTACTAACTGTGTTCCAGGTTGTTCCAAGATGGAGACACCAAGTGGTCTTTTTAATACTCTGTTTACCAGCTGTTCTCCAGTGTTGTCACCCTGTCACACGGGCTTTTGATGGAGGCTGCTAGTAGCACTTTAAACACACACTACACAGGCATGGTTCACTATTATCACCATCAGGAAACCTTCTCTGAGAAATGCCATGCAAGCCATCGTTGGAGTGCATGTAGACAGGAAATGGCTGCAAAGAGGCTGCAGGGGATCATCATCACTGAGATGTAACAAAGAACAAAAAACAGGTGAGAACAGTATTTGTTTTTAGATTGCAATTGTTCATGACTATGCTTCAACAAACTAAATGTCATTCAGTTAGCATTTACATCTACTGTAACAAAACCATCCATAGTGGATTTGCACTAAGATGCTTTTTAATTCTCTTCTTGTGGAGCTGAACCTGCAGCGCTCTTATACGAGGAGCCACACGGAGCATATTTAATTGAAGAAAAGGGGGTCATATATTCGTAATAAATACTCGTTCCTGGCAAGAGGAGGCCTGGTGGAATCTATTGAGCGGCAGGATATTTCATTTCCAAGCTCTCTATTCTTCCCCAGAAATGTCAGTTCTGAGATTTCTGTATATTTTATTCTTTCAAGATAATCATGTTTCTTGTTTACCGAGAATACACCAGGTGCTGTTTACACGGATTTGATAATGTCAGTCAGTGCTGTGTACCTGAGCCCAGATAATGGAGCCGAGAAGACTCCTGGGGGGTCTCTTCAATAACCGAGTGTAATGGTAAGAAGCTTTAGAACGGGTGAAGATTTGAAACAGAGCAGTAAAGCACAACTCAACGAGAACAATCAGACAGACAGCGCAACAGCAACATGCGGGATGTGAGAGGAAAAGATTGCTGGCTATAGGATCATATATCATAGGTACCGTTTATACAATAGGACACAATTCTAGGGATTCACCGGTACCACGTGCTGTACTCAGTACAAGTACAGATACTTTTGAGCTCCAAGACTAGACTAGAGAAAAATTCAAAAATTAGGAGGCAGCTGTCATTTGTAAGGAGCACACGGAGCTCCTGGGATTTGTACATCTCTGTTTTAATGTATGATTTTGTTTTTATAAATATATATAAAGGAACCATTCTTGCGAGTACAAGTACTGCTACATGCCCAAGTCCTCACAGATACAGGTACTGATACATTTTTGTTTATTGTCATGTGACAGTTTTTCTAAAACAATACAGACTAATGATTTCAGGACAGGGGTGGAGCGCCAGAGCCAGGTCCCAGCTGAGACCGCTCCAACCCTGGTAGTGTATGAAAATGCCAAGTATCGGCACTGGTATCTGAAAAGTATTGGTGCATCCTTACCCAATACCATAGGTACCCTTTATACAATAGGATCCAATAGCATGGATACCCTTTAAACAATAGGGCCCAATACCATAGATGCCCTTTACACAATAGGATCATATACCATAGATACAGGATCCAATAGTATAGGTATCCTTTAAGCAATAGAAAAAATATAGAAAAAATATATACTATAGATACCCTTTAAACAGTAGGATCATATACCATACATGCCCTTTAAACAATATAATCTAATACCATGGATACCCTTTATACAATAGGACCCAATACCATAGATACCCTTTACACAATAGGACCCAATACCATAGATACCCTTTACACAATTGGACCCAATACCATAGATACTCTTTACACAATAGAATCATATACCATAGATACAGAATCCAATATTATAGGTAACCTTTAAACAATAGGATCATATACTATAGATACCCTTTAGACAGTAGGATCATATACCATACATGCTCTTTAAACAATAGGATCCAATACCATAGGTACCCTTTAAACAATATGGTAAATACACCACAGATACCCTTTATGGTTAATAGATGATAGATACCCTTTGAACAACAGAATCCAATACCATAGATACCCTTTAAACCAGTGGTTCTCAACCTGTGTAACCTCGGGACCCACATTTTCCTTTCTCTGATTCCAGTCAGACTGTCACTGAACTATTTGCACTGGAGAGTACAGTAGATACAGCGGCGGATTGATATCTGCTGTACTCTCCAGTGCAGGCCGGGCCGGAACTTTAACTTAATTGTCGGGAGCCGCGGCTCCTGATATTAATGCGCCGGCCGAAAGTGAGAAAATAGTCCCTTCTCTCCCCGGGCCATACCACTTTATCGGAGAGCCCGGGGGAGGCCGGGGGAGAGGGGACAGTTTTACATTATGGAGTTCTCACAAGCTGTACTACAAATTCCCCTCTCTATTTCGCTCTACTGCAGATGGGCCGCTCCATGAAGAAATGACACCGCGACCCACTGAAGAAGGTGTCGCGACCCACTTTTGGGTCGCGACCCACGAGTTGAGAACCACTGCTTTAAACAATAGGAACAAATGCTAAAGATACCATTTTAAACAATAGGATCCAAAATAATAGATGCCCTTTAAACAATAGGATCATACACCATAGATACCCTTTACACAATAGGATTATATATATATATATACAAATAGATACCCTTTACAATAGGATCATTTATCATAGATACCCTTTACAATGGGATCATTTACCATAGATACCCTTTACAATAGGATCATTTACAATAGGATCATTTACCATAGATAGCCTTTACAATAGGATCATTTACCATAGATACCCTTTACAATGGGATAATTTACCATAGATACCCTTTACAATAGGATCATTTACCATAGATAACCTTTACAATGGGATCATATACCATAGATACCCTTTACAATGGGATCATATACCATAGATACCCTTTACAATAGGATCATTTACCATAGATACCCTTTACTATAGGATCATTTACCATAGATACCCTTTAAACAATAGTAAGCTATAGGATCTGACTATCATTTAAAGAGTATCTATAGACAAAAACTAAAAATAAATCTGAATTTCTATATTGAATATCCCTCTCCTAATAACCAGATCCATCTAGAAGTTTAAACACAAGCAGTTTAATTTGAATAAAGTTGACATTGCTATTTAGCAAGTGGAGCTGGTATATAGTAAATCTATTAGTGTATATCAAATGTTTGGTTTGTTTACAGGCTGAATTTCTCTGGGGGCCAGATGTCACTTTGATGTTGTTTTGATTTACAAATTTCCACATTTTGCCTTCTGACATTGTTCATACACAAAATTGTTTGTCTTCCTGAAATAATAGCAGCTGGGCTAGATGGTCACTGTCCTCATATTGCATTTGTTACAGTTACATGCTTATATTTCCCTAATACAATGTATAAGCATATCCTATCCTGTTATAACATCAGCAGTGTAATAGGAATACATACTAGAGTTGTTTCTCATAATGTAATCAAAGCTTACATGAAAACATTCCTTTTATGTAGTGAGTGATGCCCTCCATCTGCCCATCACTTCCAACTACTTCAAGGATTCCCAGTGTGCTTTGTGTCTCTTTCCCTGATTTTTGATTTGAAGCAATCTCAATTTCTCAAAACTACCTATCCCATCATGCATTGCTTCCAGCAAGCAATGATAATGTTCCATTGTTCAGATGGCAGGCTCTGTGAGAGTGATGACACAAGGAAGTGCATATTCACGGGGCTGAGTGATATGGCGTCAGTGCATTGAGGAAGTCCATCCTTTAAAATCTAACTGCAGCCTTTCCATTTTGTTTTAGATGGAGTGTGAGAGGGTTAGAACCTCCGTCAGGTTTTATTGCTGTCAGTTGGGGAGATTTACCCTCACTTACTGTGATGGGAAATCTCTATAACCCCTTAGTGATGGGAGACGTGCACTGTACATCCCCTCCACAAAGTGCCCAAATGACTGCACACGTACACTGTACGAGAGCAGCTATTTGGGTCTCTGAAATGCCGGGGGCCCCTGAAATGTTGGTAACTGCTGAGATCAGTGGTTACCATTCATTACCATACCATACATTAACACAGGACAACATTCTACACATGTGACCAGCTTGAAGCAACTGTTACTGTGAGATGTTTCAGATAACCTCACCCATACATTGCAGAGAATCAGTCGTTTACATAAAAGAACAATTCTGAAAATCAAGGCAGAGTTATGCTTGTTATATGTATTGCTTAAATTATAACTAAAGCCGAAAAGTGCTTAGATACTGTAGCTTTGCTCTCCATATTCCCATACCCCATATCGGAGTCCAAGAAGTCCAAGTCCGCTTACTTAGACTTTTTCCTCCTAGCTGCACAGAACATGATCCCACCACCATGGCAGTTGACTTCTATCCTTACAGTGAAGGAATGGGCTACAGAACTGACTCACCTTCAACACTTAGAAGAACTGATGGCTCAATGTCATGATAGATATTCTAATTATACTTGAACCTGGATTGGTTGCTTAGGTACCCTACAAAGCCAACATGAGTTGTTTTATCATGCTCAGGTGAACAGGATTCACCCCCAACCCCTCTCTGTCCCAGTTACCCATTTGTTTCTCCCCTTCTTTCCCAGCTCCCTACTACCCACTTCCTCTTTTCTCTTCTTTCTGATCTCTTCCTGTTTTTTTCTTCTCAACTCCAGGGCAACCAATCCATGATCACAGACTTACAGGTTAGTTACTGCTGACCACATGGAGTAGGAAATGGTTAACGCCTGTAGGATATATGTTGCCATCTGCTTCCTCTTGGGGAGATTTCCCTTCACTTCCTGTCCTGTAGACCAACAGGATTTCAGTGACAAATCTCTTCAAAGAAAAGCCTCTTAGTTATCAACAGAACAATGTCAACATTGAAAGATAGACCCTCTATTGCTGTTCTGGTGATTTTCCATCACTTTAACTCTCATTGACAATGGTCCTCAGGACATCATCTTCTCTGCAATCACCAACGGTCAACTTCAACAAACCTCCCATGTTACACACCTTTATATCAACATACCAGGACTTAGATATTAGTACTTGAAGACCAGCATTGTTACATATTCAGGGCCGGATTTCTCACACGGCCAACAAAGGCCCGGCCTTAGGGCAGCAGGGAGTAGAGGGGCAGCAGGGGTGTGGAATTCCTATATCCCGACGCCCGAGACATGTAGTTTCGGGCGCCAGGCGGGTAGTTGTTTTCTACATTTAGCCCTGCTTTGGGCAAGCAGAGCTAAATGTACAGCGGGAAACCTGTCGCTTGTTTTGTACAAGTGATCTCGGTGATGCCGCTGAGATCACTTGTTTGGCGGGTAAGGGGACGTATTGAGGAACCTGGCCTTGGGGCAGCAGAGAGAGTAAATCTGGCCCTGTACATATTGTCTCTTTCTGGAGCTGTAAACTGTTCTCCATCGTGTGTTGGCCTATGGAAGCTTCACCGTGAAAAATGTAAATCTCCCAATGTGGAGATTCCTCTTCACTTCCTGTCCAGCACAACCAACAGGATTTCAGAGACAAATCACTCCAAAGACAAAAATGCCTCTTAAGTAAGGTACACACAGAGTGAATTTTGGAAGATTTCGCAGGAATCCTCTGGCTTCAGTACTTTCTGAGTTACTGACACAGGTGGGCAGACCAGGAGATTTTCTGACTGCTTATTTTTTATCGGTATGTGACTTTAGCGATTATTAAAAGAGGTGGCCACACAACTGGAATTTTAAGAATCAGGTCAGCAGTGCCGGTCTCCATGTTTTTCTCAGTAATGGCTTCCTTTGAGACCCAAGTTAACAGACAATACAATTAGGGATGCACCGATACCGTGCTCGGTACGAGTACAAGTACAGATACTTTTCAAGCTCCAAGACTAGACTAGAGAAAAATGCAATAGTTAGGAGGCAGCTGTCATGTGTAAGGCGCACACGGAGCTCCTGGGATTTGTACATCTCTGTTTTAATGTATGATTATGTTTTTATAAATATATATATCAAGGGATTCACCGATACCATTTTTGCAAGTACAAGTACTGGTACTTGTCCAAGTACTCACAGATACAAGTACTGATACATTTTCGTTTATTGTCATGTGACAGTTTTTCTAAAACAATACAGACTAATGATTTCAGGACAGTGGTGGAGCTCCAGAGCCAGGTCCCAGCTGCAACCGCTGCAACCCTGGTAGTTCTCATGAAAATGCCAAGTATCTGCACCGGTGTCTGAACTGATATCGGTGCATCCCTAATAGGAAAAGTACCAAGTGGTTAAAGAAGAACTTCGGCATCTTAAAAATTAACCCTTGCAGTGGGGCTACCCCCGCACTGCAAGGGTTAAAGGGGTTCTAAACCCACCCGTTTTTTTGCCTATATCTACTGCTAGCAGCCAGTAGATATAGGCAAACAGTTTTTTTTTTTAAACGCTTTAACAGCGGTTTAAACTTACCTTGTTTTCGCTGCGCGCTCCCGTCCGAGAAAACGAAACTGCTCGGGCGGCCGCAAAGCATCTTGGGGCGGGTGCATGCGCAGTTCGGATTCTCGGACGGGAGATGAGCAGAGACGCAAGGTAAATCTATGGACGCGTGCACCCGCATGCAGACAACGCCGGATCAGAAGTGGCAGCAAGCAGAGAGGAGTCAGCGCTGGATACGACCATTGCAAACACCCGTTACTGGGTGTTTCACATATAGGCGATCAGCGGCTCCATAGCCTTTTTTTTTAAATTTCGGTCATTTTTCCTTAATATAGTAAAAAAATAAAACCCCCAGTGGTGAATAAATACCACCAAAAGAAAGCTCTATCTGTCCCCAAAAAAGGGTATAAAATTAATTTCAGTACAGCGCTGCATGACGGAATAAATGTCAGTCAAAGTACCGCAGTGCTGAATACTGAAAAATGGCCTGGATGGGAAGGGGGTTTAACACCGCGGATGTCAACTGGTTAATGTCACTTTAAGTGCTTGTTTTTAGCTAGGGTCTAAAATAAAAAAAGATATACTCACCTGATCCTCGGTCCCCGGCAGTGACCGTTCACCTCTCTGCCCCTCTGATCCGGCTGTGGAATTTTCCTCGGCAATGGACTTGTATTGGATGTGATGATATGAGCAGTACTTAGACTGCCGGGGGAGAAGAGGCTGAGGTGACCAGACTAGCAGCCAGGTGGGACTGAGAAGTTCTTCTTTAAAGATTACATATATCAAAGATCAAACATCTTAATTGTCACTTGTTACAATGTTGAAGTCTGATCCCTGGGGAAGAGGAGACTACGACCATGCTTCCACCTGCAGCTGACTGACAGTATGATGATTTCAGCCTAAGCAAGATTACAGGAGCAGAGCTGAAGGATGGCTTTTTAATAATGAAAGCTGTTTTTTTTCTCCACCAAGTTATGTTATGGTAATCATTAATATTGATGGTCTTTAACAATCTATAGCCTTCAGCATGCAGCTAGTGAAGTCCTGTCCTTATTATTAAGTCATCAGCTCACTAGTTGACAGCCAGACAATGGCACCTTCAAGGTTTCTTTCCTAACAATATCTATTGTGGATGGAGGTCGATTTTTCCACAGACACCCAAGACATGGAGTCCTTCCCTTAGCAAGGAGTTATTCCCCATATTTACTTTTTAAATCCTCCATTCAACGCAGCTCAGGCTGCCGCTCTCTGTATGCAATAATTATTTGGGCATAATGCAAAAATGCCCAAATCACAGTTTTTAAAATCCGTTTGGGTTTTTTTTTCCTCGGTCTTGTAGAGGTAAATAACCAGAGCCAGCTGTTATTATTACACAGGATCTCTCTACCCCGGACCCCAGGAGAAGACAACAGTTCTATGTATTAATTCCAACCAATCGTTCCACTAATCTCTGAATAAACCTGCGTGGAAGATGTGGCAGAGGGAAAGCGTTTGACAGGCAAAGGAATAATAATAGGAAGAGTGCAGGAAGGAATAACAGGATAATAGATTGTTTGACAGGAAGAGAAAGCTAAGAATGACAGCAATGCAGCAGGGACTGAGCCAGACAGGATGAGGGAGGGAGGGATGGAAGGGTGGATGGAGGGATGGATTGATGGATGGATGGTAAGGAAGGATGGGAGGAAGAATCGTATGGAGGATGGGAGGAATAATGGACGAGGAATGGAGAGGAAGGCATGAATGTAGGAAAGACAGAAGGAGGGAGGTAAAGGGAGAGGAAAGACTGTGAGGGGGAGGAAGGGACATAAGGAAGGTGGAAAGAAAGGGAGGAAGGAAGGAAAGGATAAAGGTAGGTATAGGGAAGGGAAACAAGAAGGGGAGGAAGGAGGGTGTTAATGGATAAAGTAAGATGGGGAAGGAAGGATAATGAACATGTGTACAGTAAGATGGATACATAATAGAGGAAGAAAGGAAAGAAGGAAGAAAGCTGGGGAAAAAAGGAAAGAAAGGACAGAAAAGAAAGGAATAAAGCAAAGAAGGAAAAGACAAGAGATGGAAGGAAGAAAGTATTGGAAAGAAAAGGAAATGACGGAAGGGGGGAAGAGAAAAGAAAGGAAGGAAGGTTGATGATTGGCACAGATATTTTGGAACAAAAGGAAGGAAGGGGGGGAAAGGAAGCAAAGGATAGGGAAGGAAGGAAGGATGAGGATGGGTACAGAGTGGAGGAAGAAAGGAAAGAAGGAAGGCAGGAAAAAAGAAATGACGGAAGAATTGAATAGAAAAGGAAGAAGCGAAGAATGATGATTGGCACAGTAATATGGGTGCAGAAGGAAGGAAGAGTGGACGGAAGGAAGGAAGAATAAGAAGGATGTGTACAGTAAGACTGGTACAGAATGGAGGAAGAAAGGGGAAAAGGAAAAAAGAAGAAGGATGGAAGGAATGAAAAAATGGTGATAATGGACACAGGAATTTGGATACAGAAAGAAGGAAGAAGGGAATGGTACGGGAAGAAGGGTGATAATGGACACAGCAATATGGATACAGAAGGAAGAAAGAAAGGCAAAGGAAAGGATGAGGAGCACAATAAGATGAAAACAGAAGGAAGAAAGTGAGGGAGGGATGGGGGTGTAGGTTTAGGGAAATTAGAAGAAGGAAGGAAGGAAGGAGTGTGATAATGGGTACAGTATTATGCATACAGAAGGAACACAGGTAGAATCATGATGTTTACAGTAAGATGGGTACAGGAAGAAGGAAGGAAGGACGAACTCACACAAGTGTCAGAGATGCCCCATAGCTGACCCTTCTTTCTGCCTTCTCGATGAAAAAGGGATAACAGATATTAGAGGATCCCTGCACTGAAAGAAATGGAAGGGCTGTCATTCCTGACCTTCTAAAAATGCTAACTGCCTGGCCCTCTCTGGTGTCAATAGTTTGATATGCTGATCTGAACACACATGCAGATCAGTCAAGTCAGAAAAAAGTCAAGGCTCCGCATCCTTGATCCAAATGAGAGACTTGAACGTACTGAAACCAGTGGATCAGTATTACAGACAGCGACCTGTAACAATGGCAGCTTCCTTACCTCCACTCTAGGGGGATTCTTTAATAAATAATAACTGTTGCTGGAAGAAAAAGGACAATGTAGATGGCCTTGGGCCAGAGGGGGGCAGCAGAAGATATACATGCAATTAGTTAGGCCAGTGAAATTCTAATGAGTAATGATTGTGTAGAAATGACTTTAAAGTGGTCTTGTATTATTTATGTACATACAGTGATGTACAATATGAAGAAGTAAAGCAAATAAATGTTTTAACTATACACTAAAAAACAATTTAAAGGGCCATTATCTATTTTTGGTTTGCAACATTATTATGCTATGTGCAGACACATATACACATCAGTGCTACATAGTATATAAACAATATACATAGAGACTACCATTGATTCGTATATACAATCATATCTCATATAAAAACAGCACTAAAAAAGTTTTTAATGAAACTCATTAAATAATACAGTCATTTAACTGTATACATATAACACTATAAAAGAAAATCCACCCAAACCTTTATGAATAAACATATAACCCTTTGCAACTCCACTTGAATACACTATAACATGCTAAAGGGAAAGTATTTGCTAACAAGACTGTTCTTTTAAAAATCAACACCACAAAATGTGTCCGCCACCGAACGGGTTTCAAAATCCTTTCCTAATTCCAATCCACTCTTTATAAGAGCACCACTCCATATTCCACCACATAGACAGCCAACTCAACCAAGCTACCAGACGAGTTGAACCTCCTGATGCCACCGGGATAGGTTTTGAGATCATTCATTTCAGTGATGATACTTCCGAGTGCATTCGATGTAGGAGTGAAAATAGCAGGTTATAATCTTTAAAACCTTTCACAGTGATCCATCAGTATTCAGTGATGATCATCAGTATCATTGATGACCATCATCTCAGTAATAATACGTCTGAGTGGATTTGATGCTGGGAGTATAAAGAAGAAATTATAATATCAAAAACCATCATGGTGGACTATCAATAACAGTGATGATCATCAGTATCATTGATGACTATCATATCATTAATGCTACATCCAAATGGATTTTATATTGGGAGTATAAAGAGGAAGTTTTAATCTCAAAACCTAAACTGATGGACCATCATTATCAGTGATCATCATCATTATCATTGATGACCATCATATCAGTGATGATAAGTCTGAGTGGATTTGATGCTGGGAGTGTAAAGAGGAAGTTGTAATCTCAATTCCTATACTGATGAACCATCAGTATTAGTGATAATCATCAGTATCATTGATAACCATCATATCAGTGATGATACATCCAAGTGGATTTGATGCTGGCAGTATGAAGAGGAAGTTGTGATCTCAAAACCTATAGTGGTGGACCATCAGTATCGGTGATGACCATTATATCAGTAATGATACGTCCTATTGGATTTGACTCTGGAACTATAAAGAGGAAGTTTTAAACATAAAACCTATCATGGTGGACCCATGCATGATCACCAGTATCAGTGATGACCATCATATCAGTGATGATAGATCTGAGTGGATTTGATTCTGAGATGATAAAGAGGAAGTTATAAACTCAAAACCTATACCGGTGGACCATCAGTATCGGTGATGATCATTGGTATCATTGATGACCATCATTTTAGCAATGATACGTCCAAGATCTAGGTGTATAAAGAGGGGGATATAATCTCAAGACCTATACGTCTTTTATGGAACTGGAGTGGACATGCTGGAACTGGAGAGGGTTCAGAAAAGGGCTACAAAATTAATTAAAGGGATTGAATGCCTAAGTTATGAAGACCACATTCAAAATTTAAACGTATTCACCTTAGAAAAGAGGCGATTAAGAGAGGACCTTATTGCAGTCTTCAAAATCATCAATGGGGACTCCAATATTAGGGACAAACTGTTTGATCCCAAAACTGTATTGAGAACCTGGGGAAACAACAAGAGGTTAGAAGAGAGAGGGTTCAATCTTAGAATTCGCAAGGTGTATTTCACTGTGAGAGTGGTGAAAGTTTGGAACTCACTACCACAGGCGTAGGTTTCTGCGGATAACATTGATAAATTCAAGAAGCTTCTGGCTGAGTTTCTTCTTTCACAGAATCTACAGGGATATGGGAAGTGTTAGAGTTAGATAAATACACACAGACTCACATACAAAGGTTGAACTAGATGGACCTTGGTCTTTACTAAAACTTACATACTATGTTACTATACTGGTGGACTACTTTAAATGCTATGCAACCTTTTATATTAGGAAGTTCATCTCTTCTGGTGAGGTCATTGTCTATGCGGTGACGACCGGAGTGTTGCTCTTATGAAGAGTGGATTAGAGTTATGATGGGATATTGAAATTTGTTTGGTGGTGGACTCAATTTGCAGAGTTGATTGTCACAGGAAGGCCGTGTTGTTAGCAGAGACTTTTCCTTTAGCATGTTGCAGTACATATAAGTGGAGTCACAAAGGGTCATATTTTTATGTATATAAGTTTGGGTGGAGTTTCATTTTTATTGTTATATATTTAGCTTTATGGTAATAATTGTAATTTAGAGAATATCTTTAAACCTTTTTAGCGCTGATTTTTATATGACAAATGTAGTTTCCATAAGTGTCATCATATCTCTATTTGCTTTACACCTGAATTCCAAACACACAGCCAAATGCACAAATTGAATATATATGAGGGATCTGTTTTGTCTTCCAAAGGGTTTGTATTTCTGTACATTTAGTATTGAGATTGATTCAGCTTTGCCACACAGCACTGTCCTAGAGCATCCTAAGATTGAATTGCCACACCACAGGCCAATCGTTCAGGCACACATTTATTCCAATGTATGAATATTGTAGAAGACTTTAGTGCAGAGCCAACACATTTCAGGGGTGAAAGACTGCCTCCTTGATCAGGGCTGGAAGCGAAAAATGAATATGTATGGACTGGACTGAATACAGAGTATGTGGTATCTGAACCAATTTGATGTGACAGGACATCATTCTTCAGCAGCTTGTTTGGTTAGCACAACCGGGTCAGTCACCTGATTTTTATCTGCTGCAGGTCTACTCAATGGGTCATAAAAAGCAAAGCAAAAAAAAAGATGGGGTTAATCATTCCCGTTAAGCAGACCTTTACTCCAAAAACTGACTTTTTCCCACTGCAACCCACTATTTAAAAATCTCATAATTTATTTATTTATTTGTTTTTACTTTTATTCACATTGGACCACCCCACCTTCATTCTTGCCTAGGTGAGAATAACATGTTCCTTCTTCTGCAGCCTTCTTGGATATCCCAGTTGCACATACCAGAAGGCTTCAGGAGCTGGGACACACAGCAACTGAACGGCAGACCTGGTGCCATAGCATTGGGACTGGCTGCAGGAACCTGGAAGAGCCAGCCAGCCCCCAATGACATCAGAGAGGAAAATGGCGGCACAGGACCCAGTATGTGACAGTAAAGCAGTTGATCGCAGCAGAAAAACGCTAGATAGGCTGGGATGGTGAGTAGGGTTTTGGAAGATAAACCTGCAAAGCAACAAATGGGGGTAGAAGTGTAAAGCACAGGGTGGGGCATGAAGATTCTCTGTTAAAAAAAAAAAAAGTGTCAGTTTATATAAAGGGACATGGGATCACCGTAAATTAGAACAGCTTGATGAACTGTTATTTCCGGTGCAAAATGATATTTTCTGTCCTCATTAAGAGTAATATAAACAGTACTAAGCATCAGGGAAGGGTGCGGGAACCTCCACATTGCATTCATTCCTTGTCAAATTTCTGTTTGCAGAGAGGGAGCTGTAGACGACCTTGTTAGCAAGCCCAAGCGCTGTTCAACGGCACTTTAGCTTTACATATGGGAAAATTGTTTGTAAAGATACAGAAAGAAGACACACTTGTGCCTTGAGCAATCCTGCTAATGAGTGTGTAAGAAGGTGGTAAATAATAGAATGCATTGCATTTTAAGCACACGCACGCACAGCGTACAGAAGGGGTGGTGGTGAACGACAGCAGTGTGGATGATAGATAGTGACAGCAAGAGGTGACAGAATTAGAAAGGCAGCAATTGGTGCATGGGGAGAGTGAGAAGGAGACACTGAACTAGTCAATCAGGACGAAAGTGACAGGTGGATGGGGAAGTGGCAGCTGCAGGGTCTGTGAAATGGAAGAAGAGAGAGATGGAAAGAAATAGGAGAGACATTAGTAGGGAAGAGAGTGCTGAGAGAAATAAAAGGCAATCCAGGTGATTCAATAAAAGGGCATAGACCTAAGATGGCGTTCGGATGTGCAGGCGTGATCTAACCACCCAGATCCCATCTATTGTCCATCTGACACACAAATATATAAGCTCTGCTTTCCCAATAGCAGAACATTGGCCATTGCAGCCCACACAGCTGCAATGGGGCCTGGGGGAGGAAGGGGTCCCATCATGGAAACTAAACTGCTATAGACCTAAAAGGACATTCGGATGTGCAGGCACGATCTGACCACCCAGATCACATTTATTGTCCATCAGACACACAAATATATAAGCTTGGCTTTCCCACTGGCATAATAATAGTCATAGTAGCCCACACAGCTGCTATGGGGCCTAGCGGAGGAGGGGGCCCATATAGGGAAAGCCGTGGGAAACAAGACAGTATTGGAGGGCTCAAATCAGACATCAGGATTGTCGTTAGTCACAGATTCCCCACTGAAGAAGCTTTTGCTTTGCTGTATAGAGTTATTGCCCTCTGAACGTCTGCTACAAACTAAATGAACTCTTTATGCATAATGCAGTACCAAATCCTAGAGTCTCTCCTCAAATATAACCTCATAGGATAGCTGGGCTTTGTAGTTCTTCGAAAAAGTTAAAAAGAACATTTGCATTAGGATTATGGAATACATTTTTGAAAGAGCAATAATAAGCTTGTCATAATAAAAAAAATAAGCTAAGAGGTATTATTATTATTGCTACTAGACATGTAAGCTACAGAGAAATGCGGTTTTGGTTCGGATATTTCATTATTTTGGGATTCGGATCCAAAATTCAATTCGGTTTGGGCTTCGGATTTGGACGAAATCCGAATTTTCGTTAGTTTCGGATGAGTTTACGAATATTCGTTGCGAATACCACAGAAAACCATATACAGATATTTTTACTAAAGCTGCATTGAAGTCTGCAGTGCCATTGACTTCAATGCACCACCACACCCCCTCCTGCCCCCAAAACACAGTGAGCCGGCCAGAATGTGATCCAGTGCGTTCCGGCACCAATCTGGCCGGAACGCACTGGGGCTGGTGTGAACTAACCCTCAGTAAAAGAAAATCTGACAAATGTTCTGAAAACTATTTTATTTTTAAGAAATTGTAGTGTATGGCTAATTGAAGAAAAAGAGAGTAGAAAAAGGAAGGGGGAAAAAAGGGGTGGGGGAAGAAGCAAAAGAAGATAAGAGAATGGTTTAAGATAACTGGTTGTATGAAAAGAAACAAAATTTCTGGTACTCATTAGTGAATTAAAGTCTGACATAAGAATGCGTTTGAGGGTGTAACAGTGAAAGTTACATGTCAGCGTGATCAGAGTTCTCCGAATTTTTCTCTCATCCATATGCCATCAAAAAGAGGAGTATCCGTATCCTTAATATAAAACCGTATAGTCAAAGCGCCAGACTGGCTGAGTTTTAAGCTAAGCCATAAGGGCCATAATGTTGTCCCAGTCATAGAGGAATAGTACATCCAGGTGGACTATATATTATAGAGTTTGTCATTTCTCTTGAGACGTGAACACCCTCCCTTTAGCCCCTATAATCTTAACCACTTCCACCTTCCACTCTGATATAGTTGGACACTTTTCTTGCTTCCAAAATTATAAAATAAGGCATTTGGTGGCGTTTGGTAAATGTGAAGTGACACTATTTTAGTCTGATTTAATGAAGGAGTGAGAATCATGAAGCAGGAACTGGAAAGGATTAAACTTAAAGTGACATTAAAGGATAAATTGTTTCCCCTCCCCCCAATGTTATTTAAAGGAGAACTATGGGGTTAAGACTTTTCCCCATAGTTCTCCTTAGGGTAACGGGAGGACACAAACTAGCTCAGCTGTAGCTCGCGGTATACTGAGACGCCACAGTATACCGCGAGCTGCTGCTCGCGGTATACTAAGACGCCGCAGCTGAAGCGGATACCGACAATTGTGCCGGGATCCGCCCAGCTGCGTGACTGACAGCTGGCTCTGCCTATCTAGAGGCAGAGCCAGCTGTACCCGCCCCCTCCCCCGTCCGTTCCGCCAGTCAGCGCTGGTGGATCGGAGCGGGGGGAATCCAGCCCCTCCCCTGTCACGGCAGAGAGCCGTGACAGGATCGAGAGGTGAGCGAACGCCGGTATATGTTCGCTCACCTCCCGATCTACTGAGCCGACCTGTGACAGTCTCATTGTCACAGGTCGGCTAGAACAATGAGGTGAGTGAAAAGCACTCACCTAATAGTTCTCCTTCAAAGCACTTACCTTAAATGATGTCTCTTAATCCGATCCTCTTCTTTCCTGTCCTTTTCAGCCTTCTCTCCAGAGCTGCGGCGGGTGTCCGATCCAGCGCTGACTCCTCTGTCCTTGCTGGCACTTCCTGTCCCATGGTGTCTGCATGCGGGTGCACGCGTCCATAGACTTACCTTGCGTCTCTCCTTGTCTCCCGGCCGAAAATCCGAACTGCGCATGCGCCCGCCAAAGCAGTTTGGGATTCTCGGACGGGAGCGTGCGGCAAAGACAGGGGTAAGTTTAAACCGCTTTTAAAGCGTTTTTTTTTTTTCAAACTTTTTGCATATATCTACAGGATGGTTTAGAAACCCTTTGATGGTAGACTTCTGTGTCCAAAGTGATATATAGATTACAAAAATGTTTGATCCTTGCGACATGTCCATCAAATATGGAGAAAGGAGCCATCTTGTGAGCATCCTCTCCAGCACCTGGAGGAAGAACCCAGATACATAAAGACCAGCTGAGAGGGAATCTTATACCACCTTGACAAAAAAAAAGGTTGAAAAAATATTTTTAAAATGTAAATAAATAGTAAAATTTAAAAAGAAAGATTTAAAAAAACAACAAAAAAAACAATAAAAAAAAATTTGGGCAGAGCTAGCAGTGACAGCTAGCTCCGCCCAACTGTTTCCTATTGGCCGGCACCTGTTAGAGTCTTCTATAGTGAATAGCCCGTACAGCAGCCCTTCGGTTCGACTGAACCGAAGGGCTCCCGAAGCAAGCCGAAGGATCAGCCAAAGCTACGGCTGGATCCTCCGGCTCCTTCATGAATAACCCCCCCAAGTGTGAGCTACTATTTAGACAAAGATAAAGACTTTAAGCTGACCTGCAGGCACAATTTGTACTTCTACCCAATTCTGAACTGGTATAATCCTCTTGCTATCCCCTTTACAGCAGAAATCAGACTGGTAGTGGGAAAAGAAGAACACAAAGTCAATCAGTTTTCCTTCAGTGCAAAAAGCATGCTGCTAACGGGAGAAAGCAAAGAGATGAAATCATGTGTTTGCTGCTTCTTCTTCACTGTCCAGTCACATAATTGGGGAGGGACAAGACGTTTAAGTGTTATCTAACTACAGCAGAGAAAAATCAAGTATCCTGCCCTGCCAGACAGAGCTGTACTATGTGGTAGAGCTGTGTACATCTCGGAACTGAAACCACATAAATACAAACCTTTTTGCAAGTAAAACGACTCTTATATATGTTTTTATCTGCGTGATTACCTGTTTGCCTGGAGTTCTGCTTTAAAAAAAAATGTATCTAATGATTTATTCAATAATCACAATATGATGCTAAAGGCCACCAAGCTCTGAGCTAATGATATTGGCAAACTATTAGAGGTTACTTAACAACACATTAACCACTTATCAGATCTTTACTGATCAGATCTTTCCTGACTACCAGGAATAGGGAGATAAGGAAGAGAACAGTAGAGAAGATTGCTTCCGAGCAGAGGTCCATGAAACAGATGACTTCTGATTGGTCGCTATGGGTTTTCTGCACACATTCTTCCTTGTACATTCTTTGCTGGCTGTATTTTTTTTACATACCCTTGCCTAAGTGAGTTACACACACTAACACACAAACCCTGCAGGCTTGAGCAGGAGCCTTCTGTGAGTGACAATGGACTGGATACTGCAATGAGTGACAATTGATACACTGAGTCTCCTGCACTAGGTATAGGGGTATACAGAGGAACATTAGAAGTGTCAGCTGGGGACACTGTGTGACTCAGAGACACAAGCTGACTGACAGCAGCATTTATTGAAATAAAGTGACAGCAAAGGGAAAGAAGGGAGAGAAGGGGAAGGGAGAGAGAGAAAAAAGAGAGAGACAACAAGCAAATGAGAAGAGAGAGACTTAGTAGAGATAGAGAAAAGTAGCTATATCAAGAAAAGGGTGAGAGAAAAGGAGGGAAATGAAGAGAACAGAAGAGGGAGCTTGAGAACAGGAAAGATAGAGGAGAGAGGTGAGAGAGAAGAAAGGGGGAAAAAAGGAATAAAGCTGAAAAAGAACAGAGGATGGAGGAGATAGATATATTAATAGCAGGGGAGGTACATGAAGAAACAATGGAGGATTAGAGAAGAATATAAGATAGACTGAGAAAAGGGGATATGAAGGTAGAAGAAAATAAAGAATAGAGGAAGAAAGAAGGATAGAAGAGTAACGGAGAAAATGGGAGATGAGGGAAGGAGCAAAGAGAGAATAGAGGAAGAGAGAAAACCAGAAAACAGACTGAGAACAGGGGATATTCAGGGAGGTGCAAAGAAATAATAGAGGAGGAGAAAATGATAGAAGATTGAAAACATGGAAGATGAAAGAAGGAGCAAAGAATGAATAGGGGCCAGAGAAGGATAGAAGATAGATTGAGGACAAGGGAGATCCAGGAAGGAGCCACGAGAGAAAGGTTGAAGACAGATTAAGAACTAAGGAGGAAGAGGAAGGTGCAAAGGAAGAATAGAGGATGAGAGTAGAATAGAAGATAGACTGAGAACTAGGAGAGGTGAAGGAAGGAGGAAAGAAAGAATAGAGGAAGAGAGAAGGATAGAAGAAAGACTAAGAGCAGGGGAAGTGAAGGAAGGAGCAAATAAAGAATAGAGTAAGAGAAAAGGATAGAAGAAAGACTAAGAACAGGGGAAGTGAAGGAAGCAGCACAGAAGGAATAGAGGAAGTGGGGATAGAAGAAATACTGGAGGAGGGAGCAAAGAAAGAATAGAGGAAGCAAAAAGGATAGAAGGTAGATGGAGAACAGGGAAGATGAAGGAAGGAGCAAAGAAAGAATAGAGGAAAACAGAAAGATAGGAGACAGATTAGTGAGATACAGGAAGGTGTAAAGAAAAAAGAGGGGACCAGAGAAGGATAAAAGAGAGATTGAGAACAGGCGAGATCTGGGAAGGACCAAAGAAAGAATAGAGGGATAGAGAAAGATAGAAGAAAGACTAAGAACAGAGGGGATGAAGGAAATAGCAAAGAAAGAATAGAGGGGTAGAGAAGGATAGAAGATAAACTGAGAACAGGGGATATGAAGGCAGGAGCAAATAAATAATAGGGGGATAGAAGAAAGACTAAGAACAGGGGAGATCTGGGAAGGAGCAAAGAAAGAATAGGGGGATAGAGAAGGATAGAAGAGTGACAAATACATACAACCAAAAAGAGAGTCTGTACAGAGATACAGAGAGGGGGAGAAGACAGGGGAGAGAAGACAGACAGCAGCAAGAGGCAGACAGAAAGAGAAATAAGTCAGAGGAGAGCTTTCCTTCCTTGAATAATTCACTGGCTCTGACTAATTAAAAGTTCCCTCACTCTTCTCCGCAATTAACCCTTTCCTGCACACACCCCCCTCCCTTCCAGCCCCTTGGAGCTGCCGAGCCTGTACGTCTCCTGCCAGTGTCAGTGTGTGTGGCAGGCAGGCAGGCAGAGAGGAGGGGTGCCCGTGCACAGGGTGAGTGAGGGTGCCTCCGCTGCTGGGTGTTGCACTATCTCTCTGCTCCATCACCAGCAGCAGCATCACTCCCTGGTTGTGGTTGCTAAGGAAACGGCCGCATGGCAACCGGCTGAGAGCCTGGGGGCCGTGTGTGCTGCCGCAGCTGCCTTGCCTTGCTCATTCTCCAGCAAGCAGCAGCAGCTCGTCCTGCACTACTCCTCCTCCTCCTCCCGTCCTTCCTCCTCCTGCTCTGCCAGGGATCCCAGGCTGACAGGGGCAGCCCCAGCAGTGATGGACATGATGATGTTGGTGCAGGGTGCTGCTTGCTGCTCAAACCAGTGGCTGGCCGCTGTCATCCTCAGTGTGTGCTGTCTGCTGCCCTCCTGCCTGCCCGCCGGACAGGGCATGGACTACTCCTGGCCCGCAGTGGACAACCTGGTCGTCAGGCAAGGAGAGACAGCCATGCTTAGGTAGGAAGCCTCCGTGCCCAGCCATGGGGGTGTCATGCTGTTTTTGTCTATCTGTGTGTCTCTATTTTTGTATTTGTCACCGTGCATCCTTTTGTATGTTCATGTTTTGCTGTTATTGCACTTTAATGGGACCTGCGCCACCTTTGCGCTCCTTTTGCGCCACCGTTGCGCCCAGCCTTTGGCATTGGGGGGCTCTTTGCACTCTGCACGGGATCTGCCTGCTCCGCACAGTCACACATACTGCTACTTTTTTTCCTGTCTGTTGAGCCTGTGGATGATTCAGGTTTGTTTATCATGGACATGTCTGTGCAGAGAGGTAGGGGGAGCTCTGTGGATGGGAAAAGAGTGCAAGTTGTGTAACTGATACTGAGAGCTTACAAGCTAGGCTGGGAACTGATGGTGGGGTTGGGATGAAAGAGGGGGGTGTTGTGTACCCTGAGCAGGGTTTGGGCATCCTCCATGGATGGGTGTCTTGTTTTTTATTCAACCTATGTAACCATGAATAGGTGCTGCCAAAAAAAAAAAAAAAAACAAGGCGTGCAAAGGATTAACAAGCATGCCCATGGCTGGCCGGTCGACTCAATGGGTGCTAAAGGCACCCAGGATGTGCAAAAGGCGCTCGCCCGTGTCCGCCTGCTGGCTTGGCGCTGTTGGATCAGTTCAGCTGCGTCGCTACGTTCTACTGCGCCTGCCCTGTGCGTGCCTTGCGGGACTGTGACCCCACACTAACCACTCCGCAGCCCCCTTTTTCATCGCCTTAGATGCTGTAAAAGCTGAATTTGGATTGGCTGCGATGCCACCTAAGCCCCCCTTTCCGTCCTTTGAACCGTCTCGTTGCCGTGCGTAGTTTTTCAGGTTTTACCCAGCTCCTGAAAGGGTTAAACAGTCCGCAGCCCCCTTTCCATTGCCCCGGCCGCTGCTGTACACCGGTGAAAGTTGAATTTGGATTGACTGTGATGCCACCTAAGCCCCCCCTGTCCTTGGCACCATCTTGTTGCTGTGCATTGGATTTCAGGTTTTACCCGGCTGCTGAAAGGGTTAAACAGTACAGGGCTCCACAGCCCCCCCGTTCGATTGCCCCGACCGTTACTGTACACCAATGAATGTTGAATTCCGGTTGGCTGCGATGCCAAGGGTTAACCGGTTGACTACGGTGACAGCATCCACACCTTTGGGAGCGAATAATATGTGTTAGCATGCTCCCTGCCACCCCCCCCCACTCAGTCTTGTGACTGCACCCCCAGTGGTAACATGACCACCTATGGAGCTGTTTGTGCATCCACTGGCCAGCACTGGGTTAGTTTCCCCCCTCTAGGACCATAGTCATTAGGATGCTTTGCTTACTGCTACCCAAAAAAATGGCAAAATTCTGAATTCCAAAGGTTTTGTGCCATGGGAAGCCGGTGTCCTTTCACAGTCTTAGAAGTTTCCTGAATTGGATTGTGTTGGCAATACAGAATTTTGCTATTTTTTTTTTTGTATAGACCAAATTGTGGAATTGCGTTGCAGTTGTGCCATGCAGGAGCCCCTCTGGTCACTGTGGTGCTGCACAAGTACCCCCTCGAAGGTGGTGTTGTTGCCTAAGAGCGTTAAAGCCTTCTTAGCCCTGAGCCAGTCTTCTCCAGACTTTAATGAGACGACATAAAGCTATGATGATCATTAGCTTGCAGGACTTAACATCGCTGATGAGATTAGATCTCCATTTATTAGCCCAGGTAGCAGAAGAATTCCCCTGGGCTCTCAGAATTTAAAACAGCATAAGCCTTAACAAATGTGAGCGCGCCTAATACGTCCTGTGCATGTGCTATTTATTTAAGTGCGTGCCTGCATGTTAGTGCGTAGCTCCCCTTTGGAGCCTCTAGCTACCCCTTGACTGGTACAGTGAAGATATGTGTCACTGTTACCGGGTTCTTCGTGTTGACTTAACCCATTTGTGATCCAGGCCCTCTGCAGATGGGCAGATGTCATTGGGTGATGACTGAAACCGCCTGGCCCCCCGAGGGCTGGGCACCTTCTGCAACTTTTTTTTTTTTTGCTCTCGGCTCTGTGCAACCTTAAGCTTGGAGCATGCACGGCGAAAGAATGATTGCCTTGTTCTCTTTTGGGAAAACACAAATCATTCACCCCTTATAGCTTTCATTAAACGCCTGTGACGACCCCACAGTTGCTTCTGCCTCCGTTCATCACCAAAATGTCACTAGCTGCATTCTGATTGGTCGCCGGTAGTGAAAATTTAGCGTATGGCTGGGTATTGTGGTACATAAGGAGACAGAGTTTTTTCAGGTCATGGTTTTTTTTTTTTTATTGGCGTGTAAAAATGTCACTGTGCTTATTTTTGTAGCTTTACACATATACCTGTTATTTTAACACATTCATTTGCAGTGATGGTGCATAAACATTGTATTCAACTTGTATTTGCTATATTGTAGCATAGATATTGTACCCCTCTCTCTCTCCCCTTTTCCCCCTTTCTCCTTATCTATTTCCCTCTACTCCTCTATCTTATGTTTTCATCCTCTCTCCCTCTCTCTCTCTCTCTCTCTCTCTCTCTCCCTTTTCCTTTTCTCCTTATCTATTTCCCTCTACTGCTTCCTCTATCTTCTCTGTTTTCATTCTCTCTTTCTCTTCCCCCCTTTTCCCCCCTTCCTCCTCTCCTTATCAATTTCCCTCTACTCCTCTCTCTCTCCCCTTTCCCCCCTTTCCCTTCTCTCCTTATCCATTTCCCTCTACTCCTTCCTCTATCTTCTCTGTTTTCATTCTCTCTGCCTTTCTCTCTACTCTTTCCCCCCCATCCTTCTCTCCTTATCTATTTCCCTCTACTCCTTCTTCCTCTATCTTCTCTGTTTTATTCTTTCTCTCCTGCCCCCATCTCTCTCTCTCTCCCCCTCTCTCTTTCTCTTCCCCCTTCCTTTCTTTCTCTTTCTCTCTCTCTCTCTATATCTATATAAATAAATATGTATTGCTTTAAAAATAAGGTAATAACGCATAATAATGCCATTTGGGCTAAGATTTAATAACCCCCTAACAATTTTTTTCTCTGCTGCAAACGCCATCCCTACCCTGCGTTGTAAGTCATTAGTAGAGAGAGATTATCTGCTCATCCTCAGTGATGTCTTGCCTTAATGAATGGTGTTCTCCCATATGGTGCTGCAAGCGAGGCACCCCTGGCTCTGCGTGCCTCCGCACTTGGTCATTTCTGCTTACTACCCAACATTTTTTAATGTAACCGTTGCACTTGGAAAAGGCTCTGGCCAATCACCGCCGGAGAGAAGAGAGAGGGAGAGAGAGTTTGCCACCCCTGGCTCTCTCTTTTTTGCTCTCTCCCCTATTGCAGCGCCCGTCCTTTCACTTCTCATAGCCGTAGACATGAATGTGTTTATTTGTCCTTACAGTTACTTTGATCTGCCGTTTTGTTTTTTCGCCACCAGCGATGTTGGTGGTAGCTGCGGTCCTGCCTGCCGTTGGGACGTGGCTGCCCTCATTGTTTTTTTTTTTCTGTGTTTGAGCTGATTGAGACATAATTGTTTATAAATATGCATAGGGCTGCTGTGTTTGTACTGTGGGAATAGGAATATTGGCTGCTACTGGGTTATTTTTAAAAACAAATGAATACAAATATCTTTTTGCAAAGGATCTTTCGCCCTCTGTTTGTAAATATGGATCTTGTATTCTATGTCTGCCTTTAAATATGGCATTAATAACCGTTTATGTGTTTATTATTTCTATCTATCTATCTATCTATCTATCTATCTATCTATCTATCTATCTATCTATCTATCTGTCTATCTTTCTGTTTGTCCCTTTTCTGTATCCGTCTGCCTGCCTCTCCCTCCTTTAATCCTCCTTATCTATTTTCTATCTGTCTGTCTGTCTGTCTGTCTGTCTATCTCTAGTCCACTATCTCTCTCCTTACTCTCCCTCTATATATTGTTATCATTATATTTATATAATAATTTTTGCATGCATGCTCTGTACCCACATACATGTTTAAGCAAAGGCAGCAAAACCTTTAACCCTTCAGGTACAGGAGAGACATCAGCAAAACAAGTGACGCGCCTGTCACAGGTTGGGTTAACAGCCAGAAGAGGGGTTTGGGTTGGGGGTGTTAAAAAGCAGTGAAGTGTACATTCAGCTATGAAAACGGGGAGTGATTTAGCAGAAGCGCGCAGAAACATCTAAATGCAGACAAGGCTCTACAGGAGATGGCAAAAGTGTAAAGGATTTATGCGAGCGAAAATCTGCCCGATCCCAAACGTAGCCATATGTTGAATCCGGGTCAGGTTGATCTCCTTGATCCCCTGTGGCTTCACATTGATTCGTGTTTGAGGGGCTGGATGCGCCTGTGGATATTTATTAAATGGAAAAGCGTTGTGTGTGTTTCCGGCCAGTGTTCATTTTGAATTGTTTGCTGTTTTCTAGAAATAGCTTTTTTTGATGTGGTTTTTCACACTTCGCTTTGCTTGCTGCGTCTTAGTTCATGGTCTCGTTTAATACACAGGTTTGTACTCTGTCCTCTTTGAGTTTCTTAGACAGTGCACGCTGCTGGGCACGATAAGCCACCAAGAGAGGATATTGTTTTCAGTGAAAGTCTGTTGATGGAGCTATAGACTGCCTTGGAGTTAGGGGGAGCAGTAAAGCAGGATCGTTGCACTACTAAGCAGTTTATGATCAGCAAAAAATACAGTTACATTACACCTACTCTTATTAAGCTGTATCTAAGCTCAGGAACAAATATGTCATACATTGCAGCTGCCAGTCCTTAGATGTGGTGGCTGCATTAGTTTTCTAATTTAAAGGCTTTTTTTGCTTTTTATTTTGACCTGTTGATTCCCCTGGTAACACTTCCCATCTTATTTTGACAACATGTACTCACTGTACAGTGTAAATGAAGGAGCTATGTTGTCAATAAAAGACAGGACTACAGAAAACCTTCCCTTTTCTTGATCTCCATAATTTAAAAGGGGCGGGGTTCTTCAGTCTATAGAGAGAACTGGGAACAATGATAAATGGTAACAGTTGGCAATATCTGACTCCACCATCTCGATGATGTAGCAGAAATTGAAATTCATTAGACTGGACAATTTTTTCCAGTTGGTCATCCCAAACCCACTGCAGCTTCATTTACTGTTTTAGGTTGACAAATGAAGAGCCCGGCTTGGTCTACTGCTTCAGCCCGTCCTCCACAATGTTTGGTGTGTTGTGCGTTCAGAGATGGCCTTCTCTATAGCACTACTATGAAGAGCCTTTCTGTTAGGTCTAGAGTTGCCTTTTATGTGTTATGTCATTATGTCAGCTATATGTTGAAACAGTCTATGCAAGTAATATTCTTATATGAACAATATAACACATTTAGATTTTGTAAGTAAAGTAAGATTATGCGTACGTGTCAGCAGTATGACCATTTCCTCTTTCCATACTGTGTACGTGACTGACTGTGTATATAAACTGCGCCTTTTCTATAATAAACTCGAACATGATTAGACTTACAAACTGTGTCTGTCTATGATTGCTTCCCAGAGCTCTGTATACGGATTTCTCTGGTGTGTCCGGTTCTGAGTGGTCTTCAAATAAACACCTTACAGCTTTACACTTTCTATAAGCTGCTGTGTACTTTTCCTCATCTTGATGAAACCTGGATGCTCTATTCTTACTTCTCTCACTAACAAGATGTTTTCACCTATAGAATTGCCCCTGATTGGGTATTTATGACACCATATCCCATAAAACAGGGGTGAAAAAGTGGATGTAGAATTCAGGAGCCAGTCTGTTCCTTCTAGGATCCAGCATGATTTTTTCAGAGCCAGCTCCATTGACAACAGCCAGGGGGGGAAACTCAAAATTAGACTCCAGCTGTAATTTTTAAGTAACAATGCCAACGTGGCTTCTGGGATTTGTTTAGTCCTGCCATAAACACCATCTATACACCATAAATACCAGGGTCTATAATGTGTGAAGATCCAGGAAGTCAGATTTGGTATGGTGCGGCCACCATGTCTGGCACCATAACCCATTCTATAGTAACTTAGATGGCACATCTAACCCATTCCAGTGCTTGGTTAAACAACAAATAAACCTCTTTACCATGCCTGAATGCTTTATGTATTGAACTGTGTTAACCAGCAGATATACCTAATGAGGGAGAAAGAAAATAGAGTAGTGTTGACCAAACTCCATAGTCCTTCAAACAGACACCTGGCTGGGTGCAGTCTATCAAGAAAATATCTAGAGAGCGTTAAAAATGTGCAATCCCTGGATTTCGGCAGAGGATTCTCATTCTTGTTGTATTCATACCAACAGTTCAATGGAGCACAGCCTTGACAAAGGTGGATGGTGCACCCTAAAATGATGGTCTCAATAAAACCGCAATGGTTTACTTACCTCAGTAGGACAGTTCTTGTTTTCAAAGACTATGGCCAACTTATGAGATGGAAGATGATTAGAAGACGGCCCTATACAAGTCTGTAATGTCTTCCTAGTTACCTGAGGGTTTGGGGCAAAAAAGGACAAAGCAAGGAGTGGGCCACAGGTGTCCTACTGAGGTAAGTAGCAGTTGGGTTGAAGGTTGTTAGGGTAGATATGTTCAGGAGGATTAGGCAGGATGAGTTTGTGTTGTTTATTGAAGGCACAGCTGCCTTTTAAAGTGTGTCATGACAAAAAATAAAAAAAACAATATGTACATCTCTGCAATGCATGCACATTTTCACATGTTTTATCCCTTTAAAAACATTTGAAAAATGCCTGTTGACCTGCCAGAAATCCAGTGAGGTCCTTTGTTCCTGTTTGGGCTGCTGATGTAGTGCCTTTGCTGCACTGAAATCCCAACCAGCGTTGTCAGCCCTGCCTGCTAGACTACAGAACTCTGCCTGCCCCACGCCCTTCTCTGTCCTATTCTACATGCATACATTGATTTCTTTCCCAGTTGCTGCCTTGACAGCCAAGAGCCTGCCCAGAAGTAGAGAGGTCTTGCATGATGTACTTCTGGGGGTGTGCCTACGTCATTGGTAACTGAGCTTCAGGGGGCTGCCCTTACAAGCTTGGAAATGACGTCACAGAGAGTAATACAAGCTCTTTGATCTATAGGGAGAAAAGGGAGGCTTGAGGTTAAATCTGTGCAATGCCTGGACGTACACTCGAAGTGAAGACATTGGCCAAAAGATTTCGATAACTAGGTACATTTTTGCAGGCTCTGGCTGCTCTTTTCTGAAAAAAAAAACGCAGACTTAAGTAATTTTTTGACTTTAGTGCTTATCCCACCTATATCGGCTTACAAGTGAAATATCGGTTGTGGCTGAGCTAAGCCTTCAGTGAAATTTCATACCATTTCTGAGATGGGCATGGAAAATTACATGACTTATGAGTGAACAAGGAGGATGCTGGGTAAACGCATTTTCCTGGTCTTAATTCAGTTATACACTGGTGCAGTTTTGCAGAATCCACAGGCAGTACCCTGAGTCCATCAGATGAAATTGCTCCAGATTGTCATCTGCGATTCTGCTGAAAAGATGATCATTTGTCTCCGCACACATCCCCGTACTATGTAATTGTGAAATACAACTGTTTTCAGGCAGTGTTTTTCCCCAGATGAGGCATGCAATTCTAACTGAGGCCTTTACATAAATACTTCCAAGGATATAAAAAAGAAGATTTAAGATTGGGAAGAACATTTTTTTTAAAGCTATCCAAGTAAGCTAACCATAAATGTAATCATCTCTCTGAGTGTCCCACCGAGCCTCCGAGACCCAGGGAGCCCAATACACAAATGCCATCTCCAGCTCTGAAAAGGGCACGGGCAGACTCCCTTACCATGTATTACTTTAAGGGATGTGGGCATGGTATGGCTAGGGATGCCACCTTTTTCCCAGGGAAACCCGAACACTCTAGCGACACGCTGACATTTTTTTGGGAGAGTAAGTCGTGGCTTATTCATATGTGAAAAGCCCCACCCATTCATATGTAAATATCAAATGTTAAATATCTATTTTTAGTGGGGGGCCAGTAGCCCCTATCTTAATTTTGGTTGCCCCTGTCTGCCTGACATCTTGTGTCTGTCAAAGCTCATTGAAAACCAGACAAGCATAAGGTGCTAGTTAAAATATTTATTAAGAACAGTGTCCATAGGAGCAAGCAGAATCATAAACCGGAACAAGCCAAGGTTGGGAGCCGGAGTGGGTAGTCGTACAAGCCAGGTCAGGAACAGGGAGATCAGCAGTGAGCAGGAACCAGAAGGGAACGTCAGCCAGGATCGGGTCATACTCAGAGCAGCAGGAATGCACTAGCAGTTAAGACCACGCAAGGGCAAGGTCAGACTGGACTGAGTGGTTTATATAGTGAGTGGAGTGACATCATCACTCAGAGACAGAAAACTCCCATTTGGCTTGCTCAGATGATGCTCTCCTGTTTGGCCATAAGAGCGAGCCTGGGAGTAGTGAGCCATGTTACAGAGTCTGCTCAGGCAAAGGAGGAATCACAGGTGGGTAAAATGGCAGTCAAGCCAGAATGCTACAAACCAGTTAAGTCAGGGTGGAACCCTGACAGTGTTCGGGTTTCTGCTGCCATGAAACCCGGACTGTCCGGGTGAATCCTGGACAGGTGGCAACCCTAGGTATGGCAAAAGTTTGACTGTGGAACTGGATGGCGCCATTTGTAACAAGTGATGTGAACAAGTCCTTGTGCAGATGTGCATGTAGAACATTTGATTGGTTCCTTGCGCTGCTCCTCCTACTCTTAGCATAAGAGGCGGATACCAATTTATCGTTTCGCTAGCTGTAAATTGGTACACAACCTCTATTTATAATTTACTTTGATGAGTAAGGTTACAACTTTAAGATATAGTCTTTGCATTAATATACAGAGTGTGCATTAAGTCTTTTAATAATTATATTGCTTTAAGTGGGTGAACATACCACACAAAATTAGGCTTATATCAGATGTGGACTGATCATATATGCAACTTGTTGTAATATATTCTGACTCACAGTAACTGAATTTAATGTACATTTGATTACTTTATAATCAATACATAACCGCATTCATTGCTGTTTTTGTACGTCTGCCCAGAGTTCATCTGTAAAGTAAAATTGCAGCTTTTCATCTTAGTCCGTGAACCTTTCCTTAAAGACGGTGTTGTACAAGGGAAGCATCATGACAGTTGAGACTTTGTACCAATTTTTGTACAATTTGGATTTGTATATATTAATATGGATCAGCTCCATTAAGGAATATACCACTGGGCTGACTGTCACTTCACAGCAAATTTATCGCTCCATTTTTGAAGTGACGCCTCCAGAGATGTTAATAAGCTGTCATTCTGTAGTATGTGCAGAGAGATAAAAATGCTGACCAGTGAATGTTTGATGTTGGCATGTATGCACATGCAGCCATGAAAGACTCTTAATTGTGCCCCACCGGCGGCCCTAAATTCACCTGCGCAAGCATTGAGGAGTGATTAAACATTACCTGTTGAATACCTGAATACTCTCAGGAGGTAGATGTGGCAGGAAGCCATCCAGGCTATGGCAATGCATAGAGAGCGACTGTCCTCTAATTGGAGGAGTGATGGAATTCAATACCAAATGATTTCTAAAACTGAGAACTGCATCCAGGACCACTATCGCACGAAAATATCATATTCCGATAACAGTATACAGCTTAAGCAAAACTACACCCTTCTATCCTTTACAGCCAAGGAAGGCGCCATCATAGCCTCTATTTGGATTGCAGCTGCCATGGTGCTGCACATGTGATCAGCACTGACAGCAGCCATTTGAGGGCTTGAAAGTTTGGATGAGAGCTTAAATAAGCACACTGGTAACCTTGACAGTTGGTATGCCTTGAAAGTAGCTGTTTTGGGAGACCATAAAATTGATGGGTCTATGCCGGTTTAATACATATAATGATAGTTTTAATATATTAACTTCTTTAAGGTTCACTTTAATCTTCCCTCTCTGCAGCAAAACATGCTTTATTTTGCAGCCACTTAATTCAACTGCCACATGCGGAACTTCCATATATGTATGGAAGAACCTGTCACTCACTCCATGTAGCAATGCCGGGCCAATCGCCAAGCTCAAGCATTATTACATAGCTCTGTGTAAGCTACAGCTTGAATGCCTCAAGGCAATCATATGGGGGCTTCTCCTGCATCTGGAAGTTAAACAAAGCAGCAGGAAAGCTAATGAAAGCCAAATATTTGCTACAGAAGGATAGGCGCAACAAAGTGAACCTGTTGTATTCCTCCTCATTAGAAAAGCAAAGGTTTACATTAGGCCACAAGAACAAAAGTTGACCATTGTGAGAACCCCTGGCAGTGTTATGGTTTGTGCCAGCCCCTGCCACTGTTTTGCTGGACTTCTTGACTTGTATGTAGAAAAATGGCAGACAATTGGCCACATGAACTCTGCTGAAGAAGCTTGAGGGAATAATATTTAGGAACAACAACAACCAGTGCATTTGGTTTTGGGATGGGCAAAGGATGTTGCAGGCCTCTAGGAGAAAGGGGTGTTTAACATAAGAAGTTTACATTTGAAGGATAGATCTACTTTAAAGGAGAACTATGAGGTGAGTGCTTTTCACTCACCTCATAGTTCTAGCCGACCTGTGACAATGAGACTGTCACAGGTCGGCTCAGTAGATCAGGAGGTGAGCGAACACATACCGGGTTCACTCACCTCTCGATCCTGTCGCGGCTCTCTGCTGTGACAGGGGAGGGGCTGGATTCCACTCTCCCCGCTCCGATCTGCCAGCGCTGACTGGCGGAATGGACTGGGGAGGGGGCGGGTACAGCTGGCTCTGCCTCTAGATAGGCAGAGCCAGCTGTCACTCACGCAGCTGGGCGGATCCCGTCGTCTAAGTCGGGATCCGCTCCGGCTGCGGCGTCTCAGTATACCGCGAGCTGTAGCTCGCGGTATACTGAGCTTAGGGTAACGGGAGGACGCTAGTTTGTGTCCTCCCGTTACCCTAAGGAGAACTATGGGGGAAAACACTGACCCCATAGTTCTCCTTTAAAGGAAACCTGTCAGTAGATCATGGACTACAAGGTGCCCATGCATGCTTCTGCTGTATCAGAATTCTTCCTTGGTGAACACTGGGAACCCCATAGCCCATGGTATGTATATGGCTGTAGCACCATTGCTCCAAGCTTAGGTAGACCACCATCCCAGTTTTCAAAACAGACATCTCAATAGTTTGCTAAGGCACCTGCATTGCATCATTAGATGTGTGAGTAATGCCTGAGCTCCATACTGTAGCAAAGACAGCAACTGAATATGTTAGACATCAATGGTTTCTGGGTTTCCAGGGCATTAAGAGGAAGAATTTTGATAGAGCCGAGGTATGCACTGCTGGCTCTGCTACCGGAAGATCACTTTAACAAGAAGCTCCAGTATGGATACATGTTACTAGTAAAAGTGCATTATACTGGATGAATGGCATGCTCTTGTTAAAACGTATCAGCTGCAGGATCTGCACTGAGAGCTGGTTAGTCCACAGCAGTTATGGACACTTTGTTGAACAACGCATTTTATGGATGTGAAGTATGTTTATATTTGAATTTGGACTGTTTGCGATAGCTAGCTGGTGTCTGGTGTTTATAGAAGCAGAACATTAGTGGACACAAGCTTCAGTTTTTATTCTACAGGGCCAGAATTGTATGGAACTTGCAGCAGCCCATAGTTAGACAGTCAGTCTTGGTCAGTGTTGACTTGGAGTTGTTTTAGGAAGCCACGTAGCTGATAAGTAAATAAGCCTAAGCCTATTCAAAAATTGCTTTTTTTACCCACTAAATTCTGTTCAGCCAATCTAATGATCCTGCCAGATAGTAAATGCCAAGTCATCAACCTCAGTTTGCTCCTTTGCAGTTAAACAATACAGCATGGTTAAGCCTGCAAGCCTGCTGACTGGGCATTGAGAGTAGAATACTGATGAGATCATCTCTGTGTATGCTCCCTCCTGTAAACATGTTCAGAACATTTGAGCACTGGCCAGCTCCTAATGGTGTCCCTCCTACCCTAGTTTGTGTCCTGCCGTATAGAAGATTAAAAGAAGCTAATGTGAAGACAGCTTTAGGTACTTATAGTTATATTTAAAGCTGAACTCCAGGTATAAGTATTATGCATGCTTACATTGGTCCAGCTTTGCCCAATGTAAGTATGCATATGCCATACTTGATCAACACATGGGGATCATATAAAGTCTGATACTAGCTGGCAGGGCAGCCATCAGGGGGGTACGGCCGATACTCATGTAAGGGGCTCGGGCAGCCTGGGGGCCCGCCCGGGTTCCCTTACATGACTATCGGCCGACGGTGAAGGGCGAGGAGGCGGAGGCCTGGCCCTAGCAGAGCAGGGCTCCAGCATTGCCGCTCCAGCAGCTTCGAGACAAGCTGGGGCCCCATCAGCGATGCTGCTCATCTGATGTCGGACTGGCCGGAAGTGACGTTACGTTAGTGACGTCACTTCTGGCCTGTCCGGCGGCAGACGTGGCCATGTGTGCAGGTAGGAGGAGCTAGGAAGGAAAGGAGGGAGGGATGCAGCCCTGACCAGCCCACCTGAGACCCCTTCAGAGCCCACCATAGACAGTCTCAGATGGGCTGTGCAGCATCTATGGTGGGCTCTGCAGGGTCACTCTCAGGTGGTTCCTGTGTCCAGCGCGTCACTAAGCCCCGTGTCCAGCGGCAGGGGGGGGCCCGGCCTAAAGCCGTGTAAGGAGCCCCAAAATGTCTGATGGCTGCCCTTCTAGCCGGAGCTACTACAGCACTGGCAGTGATCTTCTGAGTCCTGTAATTGCACTGTGCTGAGAGACTTCCCCTGCTCTGAAAACAAAGGGGTTGCTTGCTCGCTCGGCACAGCGGCCATTCAGGAAATGCCTTGCATTTTAACTAGTTTACCTATCTAATGCAGTTTTAGAAGTTTCTTTCTTCCTCTGCACTGAAACCACAAAGACTTTTCTGTTTTTAGGGTTTTGTCTCCAATCAGAGAACAGCTTGTATTCATTGGTAAAATTATTAGGAGTTCTCTGACTGGCCAAACACAAGCAATATGCCTAGCTCAGTCTCATATCATACAGAACCCCTCCAGGGCCTGCCGGACCAAAGGGTAAAATCAAGGTTTTAATTGGGCTCTTAGAAAAAAAACTAATAGGGATCAAAACATACAACTCGTTTGTTAAAATGTTGAACAGATATTTGATAAAAAATACCTCATCATTATCTCAGAAAAAAATCAGTGGAAACATACCATAAATACGGTATATTGAGCAGGAAAAAAAATATAATGAAGCTGTACTGTATGCTGCTGTTTGCTTTCACATCATTAATATCAAATGGACTAAATACTAACAATGTTAAAACAAACATAATAAACAGGGAAAACCTTGAAAACCCAACAGTCCTATTGGTTTGAGTGCAATGGGGAAGATAAACCAAATATTGCATTGAATAGGTATATGAGATGCCTGTAGCTTGCACAGCGAGAACTATTGATTATATTTCATGGAAAGAAGGTGGATATAGTCACAGGTCAGTGACCTTTTTCTGTAACATTGATGTGAGAAGATTTGTGAAGAAATCTCAGTGGTTGCTAGCCGGGGATCCCAAACTTTGTTATGGGCAGCTTGGCTTTCACAAAGTGAATTTACTAAGAGAAGATAGAACTAACTCATGTAAACCAATGAATCATTGCCAGAGGATTTGGGGACATCTGAAGAATAATTATTTTTCCCTGGCCTTCAAAGAGCAATTCACGATAAAGAAATTTGTGAGCTGATAGGGTAACGTTGCCATGGCATTCATACATCTTAAAGTGTCTTAACTCTAACTAAGTGGCAGCATTAACAATTGCCAAGATACAGTTTTCACATATTTCATTTAGTCACACTTCTTTTCTATATAAACTTCAACGATGGCTGTTTGGCATATCTCATGGTGGGTTTCATTTTCTCATGGTGGACCGTGCCTGCATAATGTGTGCCGAAATAGCCACTAATAGCCTCCACTGGAAATCCGTATGACGGAGTCACACGAACACTATTGGATGACAAGGACAGAATGCTTTGACCATATACAAGGAAGTGCCTAAACCAAAACTTCCCAGCTTTCTGAGTTGGGAGGGAGGGATACCTGTAGGAACAACGTTGAAGTACAATTAGCACAATGTTAAATCTTCTAAAATCTACTTAAAGCCAAGGTGGGAAGGGCACCCACTGTACATAGTTGTTGGTTTCCAAAAAGCTTCTTTTCTGGGGAATGGCCATGTTAGGCCCACGACAGAGGCTAAAGATATACATCATTCAGTGCAGGTAGTGTTGGCAGAATTTGGGAATTTAGCAGTCCTTTTAGGAATAAGGTATGACTGATACAGAATATGAAATGTACTTGAATAAGTGTTTCTGTAATACAAAGAGACGTATGTCTAGACACTTTCAAGCATTCATTCATTTAGTGTCATCAAAGGTTAGAATGCCGTTCAAGCATCATGGCTCACATCCACATTCTTTCCAGCACCACATATAGTCAATACCTGAGCTCTCCATTAAGCAACAGCAAAACATGAACATGTTGTATTAATAACAACTGTACCTTCTTGCTGTGACATGTTCTGCAGTCCAGATTTGTATAGATGTCTGTATTTGTAAAGTCCTATTAAAATCCTACATCCTTTTATCACATTTTAGGCCTGTAATCCTACATATGATCAGGGCCGGTTTTATTCTCTATGCTGCCCCAAGGCCAGGTTCCTCAATGTGCCCCCCTTCCCGCCAAACCACCCCCCATGGAGAATGGCAGACCTGCAGGCTGCATACAAGTGATATCGGCGACATCACCGAGATCACTTGTACAAAACAAGCAGTCGCTTCCCTGCTGTACATTTAGCTCTGCAAAGCAGGGCTAAATGTAGAAAACAACTACCTGCCCGGTGCCCCGAACTGCATGTCTCAGGCATCGGGAGATAGGAATTCTACACCCCTGCTGCCCCTCTACTCTCTGCTGCCCCAAGGCCGGGCCTTGGTTGGCCTTGTGGGAAATCCGACCCTGCATATGAGACTATTTTCTCTCAGTAAAAATGCTGGTGTATGCTCTCACACTTTAGTGTTCTGTGCAGGCAGAGCTGAGTAACATCCACACCCCTCAGCATAAGCGTCCACATACATACTTGTATTGTAAAGGAAGAGAGGGGGTGTGTCAGATCAAGTTTGTTACTGAGTGCCCATTACTGGGTGCATTGGGTCTTTTGGACTGCACAGTCATATTTAGATATCCTGTTGTGGTAATGGGTTCTGTAACACAAAAGTGGACGTGAGACCATGAATATGGAGATTGTTAGAACAAAGTCTATCTGATTGCATATCTATTTCTGTGACATCTATACAGCTTTTAACATTTGTCAGCTACACTCTTCTCTGGAGCAGTAAACCCAAGCTATTTAGTGGCAGATTTTTTTTTTAGTGCTGGTGCACTCTGTATACGTAAGTTTAGCCATTGTATACCATGCATTCTATGGGACCCAAAAAAGCAGTATCTGTAACTTGACTGCCAGTTCCACCAGGTCCCACCCTTCTATCTTAACATCCCCAGGATAATTTGTAAAGGAATTGGCTCAGGCTATTATTTAGGCCATCATCTCTTCAGACAAAGCTGACAGGAGCTTTCCAAACCATTCTGCTCTGTTTGCTGCTCTATAATACACACCTTTTTTTTAGCCTGGCTTTCATTTTCCATGAATTTCAATGGGACTGTTGGCTTGGAAATTCCAAATTTTGGAAAGTCACACATTGAAATTTTTTTTTTGATCAAGCCAGAAATGATACTTCAAATTATTTGTGGTCTCTATAACTGAAGAATGTGGCAAGGACAGATCTGTTGTCCAAATATTGTCCACTAAAAGGTCTCCCTCTTTCCCAACTCAGACAATTGTGAGGGCTGCTATGGGCAGCAAGGAAAACCTTCCCATCATGTACTGTATGCATAAAGTGCAATGCAATTCTATAAACTGAAAAAGGTACACATCAGTAAATCATTATAAAATGACCCTCAAACACAAAAGGTGCATTATTGCAAGTTTAGCAAAGAACATTTCCAGTGCAAGAACTTCAAAATCTGGATTTGTTGGTGCCAATCTGATGAGTTCTCCTTTACCCCCTTTCACACCCGCAGCCTGTAAATAAATATCTCCTAGATGGATCCACCGAGCTGGGAATACATTTATAAGCATCCCCCTTTGAGAGGCAGTTAACACTTTGTGTGGCTGGTGGCTCTCAATCACAGCTGTCACTGACAACTCAGACCCCACTGTCGACTGGAAACCAAGGAGTGTGTGTTAGGCCTGCCAAGAAGTCCACCCGTCACTCCAATTTCCTGACCGGTAGACTTGTTATCCCAGTGTCAGGTGGAGAAACAGATGGGAATCTCGCAGCCAGGATATGCAGAGACCAGATGAGCAAGGTGTAGGCAGAACAGGACCAGTAATACAATGATAATGAAAGGAACTACTCACAGTATGGTGTCAGCCAGGGTCAGTAGCCAGTAATTAGAATTGCACAGTACCAAAGGAAATGGGAACTCAGCATCAGAATCCAGGCCAGGTCAGCAACAAACCGAATGCAACAGGTCCAAAGGGTAGTCCAGAAGAAGCAAAGTCAAAGTCCAAGCAGGGTCAGCAACAAACGGAAGCACAGTTCAAAAGGGTAATCCAAAGGCAGGTGGGGGACAAGCAGAAGATCATAAACCAGGAATCCACCATAGCACAGCCAATAACACACAGGGAATCCTATACTAGAGCAAAGACGGGAAGGGGAGGACAGTATTTATAGGTGGCGGATTAAGTATTTCCTGCAGCTGACCAGTAGGCGTGGTCAGAGCCCCATACAATGTAGGTGGATAGGACATGGTCAGCACACAAACAGAACCCTCAAGTGGCTCCACAGGCAAGGAGACAACCCAGAGACCAAAGGCTTCCTGGATTGATTCCAAGCAAGGGTGTGACAGGGTGGTCTCAAATCATATGATTACTATGTCAGGTGGACACTGCCACAATCAGGCTGTACTGGAATTTGCAGAACCATCAGTTTTATACTGTAAAGCTGGCCATACATTGTAGTATTCTCTTCATTTTAACCTGAAGGCTGAAGAAAAAACATATGACAGATTCCTCCATCAATGCTTTAGAGTGTTGATCGAGCAACCTACCACTGTTTGCATTGTATTCTGATGGTGGTCGGTGGCCTCCATCAGAATACTCGTACAGAGCCGGCAGCTCATTGTTTATTCGAAGATTTTCTGACCAGCTCCTTTGTTCAGCTGACAAGGGATTCCGGCCAAAAGAGTCACGACAGCAGCATCCACTGTGTGAATTGTATTTGGTTCATCAAGATGCGGACAAAATTCGATTAGTGTATGGCCAGATTAACTTTGCAAATACCGACCCTGCTAAATAATGCCTGGTCGTCTGGACATGGAGGGGTTAAGATGCCGTTAGGAGGGCCACAACAACCCATAGATGTTCCCGAATCACTGTTGATCTGCAGAACATTGTTGGTTTACAAAGCGACTCAAGCGTATGTAAAATCCATTGTTAAGAAAGAGAAAACAAAAAAACGCAGAGGGAAGTAAATAATTCTTTGAGTAACAAGCCCCCAGAGATTAAACACTGAGTGGTTCACATCCAGAAGACTTCCTAATTCAATGTATGCACAGTAATTAACATATTGCAACAAGGAGCTTAGATGAGACGGTTTAAATGCACACGGTATTCGCAGCCACAAATCTAAGAGCAGCCAAGCTCACAAGCTGCTCTCGGAGTTGCCATTTTTAGCCATATGCACCGATTTGAATAACGCGGATGTCTTCTGACATATAAGTGCTGATGTTTTTTTCCGCAACGCACAAGCAATAATTTCTGCTAAGTGACATTTCAATGGGTTGATTTACTGTATGTGTGTTTAAAGCTGAACTCCAGACAAAAAAAGAAAACCAACCAATTAAAGTAGATGTGATTCCAAAGGTTAGTTTTCAGCCCTTTAGGCCTGGTTCACACCTGGGCTTTTTGTAGCGCGTTCGAGCGCTCTGCAAAACGCTCAAACACCGAAATCCCATTATTTCCTACGGGTATGGTTCACACCTGGGCATATTACAGGCCGTATGAACGCGCTACAAAACGCCCTACGCCCAAAGAAGTACAGGAGCTTCTTTGAGGCGTTTTTGTTGCGCGTTTCCATTGGGATACAGCCAGCTAGCCCTCGGAAACGCGTGTTTGTCGCGGTAAAAATGCGCGTCACGAAACAAGCGACATACGCGCATATTTGATACGCCCAGGTGTGAACCCAGCCTTAAACCTGCAGCTTTTAAAGTGATCCCTGGTGATCCCACCATAAAGGTCCTTGTTCAGGTACTTCCTGTTATAGGGTGACAACGGTCTGGGAATGTGTCTCAGTTGCGCTTCTACGTTGGCACCTTGAAATGCCATCCACTTATGTTTACATCGAATTTAAAGGCGTTGCAAAGTCCCAGCATATACTATTCTGTTATAACATCAGCATTGTAATAGGAATACATGCTAGAGTTGCTTTTGATAATACAATCAAAGCTTACTTTTATGCAGTGAGTGCTGCTTTCCTTCTTCCCATCACTTCCAACAACTTTCTGGATACCCAGATTTGCGTCCCTTTCCCTTCTGCCCGATGTGATGCAACCTCGATTTCTCAAGACTACATATTACATCATGTATTGCTTCCAGCAAGCAATTGTAACAGGAACTGTTCTTAACCACATCTTTTAGGGCAAATACAGCACCAGACAGTCCACTTGATTTTTCAAAAAGCTTTATTTTCCACGGCACACAGTAAACAAGTATTTTTGCAGTTCACAAAATACAGTCCATTCTTTGCAGTAAACACAACACTTCATAAGATTAGTCAGTACTTTCCTTTACTACAATGTGGTTTCCAAAATAATGCCCTTTACAGCAACAACCACATCCATGCAGGCTCCAAGCCTCCAGCTCACCTAGCTGGGTAACAGTCTCTTAAGGTGCCCATACACCTTACGATTATCGGACGATAATCGTATGCGATCGACTTTTCGTCCGATAATCGTATGTGTGCATTGCAGTGTCTGACCGACAATACTGTACAATCGTACGACTTTTGACGGTCAAGCATGTTTGAAAACTTTGCTAGATCGTACGATTGTCGTAAGGTTGCTGGCGTTTCCGTCCGTCAAAAGTCGTACGATGTACACTGCGCTTGCGCTAACGAAAATACGGCAAATCAATTACCGCATTTCGTCCAGGTGCTTTTGGTTAATTACGGCTAAATGATTCTTGCGATCATCGGGGCAGGATGGGGCTGCCGTACGAAAATCGTACGACTATTTGATCATCGGACGAAAAGTTTCGTCCGATAATCGTAAGGTGTATGGGCACCTTTACACATAAAACCAGGCTGTTTCTTTTTAAATACGCATAGCCATAATAATGGACTACACCTGTGATTACCAAGCTGCAATGACAAAACCTGGACTGGCCAGCTTACTGAGCTGATGGGATAATGGCCCACCCTTCCTCTTCTCTCCATTATCCCGACCCAAGGGACCCAGAGCACAATTTATAAATTGCACAACTAAATCATACAAACTTTCCCTGGGTTTTTGTTTTTTTAACTAAAAAGAGGGATGCAATCTAAAAGGCTTGGTCTTACATACCTCCCATTTATAACCCTTCCTTGTTTTCTGTCACACAATGTTAAAAGAGAACTATGGGATCAGTGTTTTTCCCCATAGTTCTCTTAAGGGTCATGGGAGGACATATACTAGCGTCTTCCCGAGACCCAAAGCTCAGTATATCGTGAGCTACAGCTGAGACCGCCGCAGTCGGGATGGATCCTAACAATACTGTCAAGATCCACCTAGCTGCGTGAGTGACATCTGGCTCTGCCTATCAAGAGGCAGAGCCAGCTGTACCCGCCCCCTCCCCGTTCGTTCCACCACTCAGCGCTGGAGGATCGGAGGGGGGAATCCCTGCAGGGAGCGGTGACTGACAGTCACCACTCATTGCAGGGAGACGATCAGGATGTGAGCAGATTGGCGGCATGTTTCTGCGTGGACATTCTGCGTGAGTGAAAATCACTCACCTCATAGTGTTGATGACAGATTCTCTTTATGTAGTTTTCTCTCCTCCATCACCATTAACATTCTGATGGCTATTTGTGACACGACGAGACATCCCTTTTGCTCGGAAAAACAATAAACCCAATATTCATTTTCCAGATGGGTGAAATGTTTCTTAAAAAATATATACTCTGCTGAGGTGTTGTTTATTGCAGAGATATTAAATGGAAAATGCAAATTACTAATATGTTTTCCACTCCATGAATCATATATTTCATTGCAAAAGAAAGTGTTTCTATAAACTGTAATGACTGAAATTAGTTCCTCCGAGAACCCTTATTCCTACTGATTAAGAGGCCAGCTCTTGAAAAATGTAATAAACAATTACAATTAAAGAAGCAACCAGGATGTACTAAATGAAAAGAAAAAAAAAAGGATTCTTGTTAAGCACAATAATAGCAATACTGAAGAATAGCATGATCATTGTGCATCTCTAAACATAAGGGCTGATCTATGAAACGTCCACCCAGCGCAAAGCTGGGTGAATGCCGTTCGCATGGCATTACTGACACTAGATGGAGCTGAGGGGTGGTGGTGGTGTTGGTGGGGAGGGGGGTTGTAGTTAATGATAGGCCAGTTGTAACAGTTTTAAGGTATATGTAAAGGCTCAACTCTGGGTTTTTTAGTGTCAGAGTTTTGAGGCGCTTGAACTCCTGGTGGGTTGTTGTTATTGATGTCTTTTCTCCACTGGGGAGATTCACTGTCACTGTTGACCATTGTCAATGAGGACTGAAAAGTAAATGGAACATCCAAAATTTTGAGTTGTAACCAGAACAGTAATAGAGGGGGAATCTTCCAATGGGATAGGATGGGAATGAAGGGAAATCTTTCCAATGGGACACAAGTGCCAAACAAAAAACATAATAAGGGTTTGAAGAATCCCTTCTCCAATCAAAATGGAATAAAATTATTTGGCTTTAGATATACTTTAAAGAACTCACAGTAGCCCACAGTCCAGCAACAGAATTAGCTTTAGAAGAGCATTTTTAAGGTATTATTTTAGTACAGATACAATGATTGCTGCACCACATTAGTAGCTAATCAGTTAATTTCATTACCTCGAATAACCCTTTAAATAATTATCTGTTGAGGTCCTAGAAGTCCATCTGTGCTTTCTTGCCTAAAGAGACTCTATCACCAGACCATTTATTTTAACAAAAATCTTCTTAGCAACATTTAGCATATTTTAATACATTATGCATGTTGTTTACCAGTGAAAGTCTCCCTTGTGTAGACATTCAAAAGCCCCGAGACTGCTACTGGGTGCCACCATCTTGGGTGTAATATCAGCAGCCCCAGCAGACTCAGGGCACTATAGTATTCCTCTTTGCTCCGAGAGGAGTGGTGAAGAATCTGCAGCAACACAGACAGTAACTAGACACTCTCAGAAGAGCTGAGGGCTATGACGTGTAATAAGGGATGGGGCTGTGTGAAGGAACTGACCTGTCAATTTTTCTAGCAAGTCCAAAGGCTCATTGCAAATGCATAAAAATCAGTAATGGAAAAGAAAAACACTGCAAGTAACCATTACAAATTCTTGATTTTCTGCGGTTTTACATGTTACTTATTTAGGTTGGTGACGGGGTCTCTTCAAAGGCACACGCTGGGATCTGTAGCTCTGCACAAGTAGCAGAGCTCATCTACTTCTACGCTCATCTACTTCTACATGCATGGTATACTGTGCTCTTGATGCTGATCCTTTCATTTTTATTCCCTCTGGGATCCCGAGAAGCCGCCATGACTAGTCATTTTTCATTTGCATGGCAAATAACAGTATTGGGTTTGTTTAAACATTTACTTTTTACAAAAATCTGCATGTTCTGGTAATTTGTAGAGGTTTTCAGCAGGAGACCAATTTCCTTGACAGTTGTGTATTATATTTTCATGTCGTGGCTTGTTTTTAAACAGTAATTATTTGGTATTGCTGTGCATCAATACTTTAGGCAACTTCCGCTTATAAAAGTGTCAGTTACAAATCACCGTATTCTAAAGAATTCCTCAGTTTCTTTTTGTTATTGAATTATTTGTTTCTTCAAATCAGATTTTTTAGATGTTTACATTGTCATTAAAACATATAAATGGTTGGTTACAGGTTCCTCGTTGGGTTTCTTCACACATGATGTAGTAAAAGTTTGAATGACTGCAACTTTATTAGGAATGTTGAAAATGATAAATAGAATTTGCGTAGTTTCTGTCTCTGCATGTAAGCCATGTGACCAATGAAGGGAAATCAGATTTTAACCTTTCCTTTATTGCGACATATGTAGGAACAGATTTCAACACAAAAGAAACCTACAGGGTTATTTACAGAAGGGTGAAGAGTTTGGAGAAGGCAGGAGAAGTGAGCAATCTAGGACAAAATAGCTGATTTGGATAGTGAGCTGAATTGGAAATGTTTTCCAAATCAGCTATGTTGTCCTAGATTGCTCCCTTCTCCTGCCTTCTCCAAACTCTACTACTACTGTCTATTGTCCCTTATTTGAGAGACTGTCCCTCTTTCTCATCCCAGGAAGTTGGGAGATATGTATAAATATTTGACACTTGGGTTAATAATAAAGGGGCACAGCTAGCTGCTACACTGGAAAGAGAGTTGGAGCTTCTATCTTATAGACAGGAAGTCATGTGAGACTTGTCACTGGTCTCCAACTTTTGGATTTCCTTCCAGTTTCTCCTCTTTAAAGACACAGCACAACTGCAATACAGGAACCCAAAAGCCCAAGGAAACGTAACATGCAAACGTTGAGACCCCTTGTGCTTTCTGCAGCTCCCCATTTGAGTCCAATCTAATGAGAGACCTTAGTGTTCCGTAGAGATGGTAGGGGCATGACAGCTCTCTTCTTTTGCTGAGAATGTCCAAATTTGCATAACAGACTTTCTGGATTTTTGGGAAAACAGAGTGCTGAAGATGCTCTCTAACGGTTCATTGCAGTAAGGCCTTTTTTGTTTACAGAGAACGAGGCTTTGATTTAGTATCACTCTTCCAACCCACTTTAAGAGTCCGTATAACTAAAATAGAAAAAAACACACATGCTGTTGCTATTAAGCAATAAAAATACACACAGATGTGTTGCTGCGGTCTTGAGAAAATCCAATCAGTTGTAATGTGCTGCCCCCAGAGGTTATACATCACTACTACATGAAATGATTTATCTAATTGACAGGTTGTGCAGATTTAAATAAACATTCCATTATAATGTCCTTGAAATATGTTTTGTTTATTGATTCAGAATAACCATTATCATAGAATTAGTGTTGTCTTTTATCCAGTAGACGTGTGAAAACGTGTTTTTAAAATCATTTATATTTCATTAATGCTTTTATAAATAGCTGAATGGAATGAGAGCAATGGGAATGATGTTGTTGTCTGAAAAATATCTAAATTTTCTTGAGTTTTCAGGTACAAATACGCATGGGTAAAAAAAACATAAAGCAACTATAAAGTATTTTAACCTTGTTCAGGTATAATGCCTTTTTTGAATATAACCATGACTATGAAATAGGTGTGTAATATAAATCTTTTATCTATCTTTTATCATTAAACTCACCCCCTGCCAGGAATGCATGCTAGAAGGTCCTTTTGCATTCCACCCTTCCTCCCTCTGGTGCAAATATAATAGCATGCCTGTCAATGGGTCACTCATGTATTGAGTACTGTCATGAAAGTGAAGAAGGAGCTTGCTTCCTCACTCCAAATTGAGGACCCAAAATAGAAATATACCTATTTGGACCCTATAGTACCCATCTTCTTTATTTTAATATCTTTACAATGAGTTTACTTTATTGTTAATACAAACCATTGTGCTTCATACAGTGTACGCAAGCTCAATTTCATTTACTTGGTATGTTTGGCATTAGGGATGAACCTTACCAAAGGGCCGCACATAATCTTTAGTAAATGTAACTATTAGGGATGCACCAATACCGGTATCGAGTACGAGTACTGATATTTTTCTTTCGGTACTCACTGATACCGAATACCAGAAGTCCCAGCTTCCCTGATTAGCCGGGAATCATGTAAAGACTCGCCACCCGGCTTCCCAATTAGTAGGGAAGCCGTCCCCATGCTTCTCGCACTGTGTGACGAGAAAGCATGGAGCCGGCTTTCTGGCCATTCAGGAAGCTGGGCACAGTGTAATGACTCGGCGCCCGGTTTCCTGATTGGCCGGGAAGTCGGCTACATGCTCCCTCGTCATGAGGTGAGGAGGGAGCATGAAGCCATCTTCCTGGCCAATCAGGAAGCCGGGCGCTGCGCCCTTACATGGCGCCGGCTTCCTGATTGGCCAGCTTTCCGACCAATCAGGAAGCCAGGCAGCGAGTCATTACATGCTGCCTGGCTTCCTGAATGGCCAGGAAGCCAGGACCATGCTCCCTCGTCACAAGTGGCGAGGGAGCACGGAGCGGGCTTCTGGATACAGGAAGTATCGGGCTAGGCTTCGGAGCATTTGGGTGAGTATGAGTACTCACCCAAATACTCGGCACAGATACCGATACTAGTATCAGTATCAGTGCATCCCTAGTAACTATACAAAAAGTTGTCAGAAGATAGATAGATAAAGACTACGGGCATGGTAAGAGTTAGTCAAAGGCGGCAAAAATTGGGCATTCTTTTGGGACACAGTCAAGCTGGAGACACACTCCTAGCAATCTCTAGGAGACTGCGAAAGATCACTGCTATCACAGCAGCTGTACAATTTAGTGCTCTCACATTTAGGCCACATTCACAAAAGGGCGACAGCGCTTCAGTGCATTTCACGTGCATTTTTGCGAGTTTTGTGTGTTCTAGCGCTGAAGCGTGGTTAAAAACACGCAATAGTGCGCTGATCAGCACGTATCCATTGAAGTCTATAGGAAAAACGCGCTGATCAGCGCTTAAAAAGTAACTCAGGGAGTATTTCAGGCGACAGGTGAATTGGAACACGCGATACCGCTTGTTTGCGTGAACGGCCCTCATAGGAATATATGGGATTTTAAATGTTGATGTCTCAGCGTGTAAAAATCTGCACGACGAAACCCTACAGCCTACTTAAAAGTTACTTTTACCACGGTTGGTATTTCTCTCAGGACGATCAATTATATCAGATTACAAAAATAAACAGAGTAAAGGAATGGACATGAGATTCTGCTGCTCTCTGCCAAGAATTTGGGAACTGCTAAAGACCTCTAGCTTGTCTACGCATGTGTGGGTTATTTCTGTGCATGTGCACATAAGCCACTGCTCTCTGCAAGGTCCAAGATACCAAAATTCAGTGTCTTGCATGCGCATACCTGTCCGTGTGCAAACATGTGGCACATCTGGGCATACGCCTAGATATGGGGGATACAAGAATATAGTGGCATGCAAGAGGAGCACCATGAGGGGTATATTGTGGGTGTGAGATTCCTCTTTAAAAAAGAACTCCAAGAAATGTAAAACTTTACTCACCTGATACTCAGTCCTGCCTAGCTGCTCTCCTCTGGCCATGCGCTTCAGGGGGTATTCCCCTTTCCACAGAGGATCTTTTAACTTGCTTTCTGAAGTGTTGAAATTACTTTTTTAATCAGCTTTGTGGGCTGCCAGAAACATTTATATTTCCACTTTAAATTAATATTTTTTCCCCATTATCTACTTTTTAGGTCACCACACTTCCAGTTGCTATGCTGCCTCTTTGAAATCTAACTACCTACCCTAATTGAGCCTAAATATTGGGCAAAAGAAGCCCGGAATCTAAGAATATTTTGTTTGAAATTTAGCTCCAAGCTGCTTGCGACGCGCTATTAATCCACATTTATCACACTTATTATTTATAAGCTGAATGATGAATCTTGTTCTGGGAGCTTGTTATTTATGTAAGCCATCTTTGTCACATGGTGTACACTTTATGTGACAAATTTTTGTTACAAACTTGCATAATGCTGATAAAAATTGGTCTTTTATTAATATGCGTTGTCAGATGAAATTACCATTTAAATTTGTTCTGCATGATACAACACTGCAGAGGGAATTCCTAAGTGAAAAGTCGAAAATATTCCAGTCTGTTTCAAGATTTAAAGCAGACCTTTAGTCTTTAACATAAATTATACCCCGGGCTCACAGGAAGTGGGTTGAATGATGCTGACCCTTAGTCAACCCAGGAGAGAATTTTGGATAGGGTGGAGAGGGATTAGAATCCCTGTCAGGATTGTATTGCTGTCTGTGTCCCTGTTAGGGAGATTCACCTTCTCTATGTGTCCTGGTGACCATTATGACTGAAATAAAAAAAAAGAAAGACTAGATTTTTACAAATTTTATTTAAAACTTCACAAGTAAAAACAAGAATTCCAATACACTATCCAACATCATAAAAATACACATATATGCACATATATAATCAAAATCATAGAAAAAAAATCCACCCCAATTCCCTTTTCTACTAACCACCTCTACCTCTTTCAAAAAATGGGTATAGACGCAAGGAAGGAATAAAGAAAAAAAGTAGGAAGGAATGAAGAAAGGAAGGAAGGAAGGAAAGTGAGGTTTCACAGGCTCAGGGACGATGGAGGGTGGAGACACCAATGAGGGTCTCAGCACTGGAGTACTTAAAGTTTCCATAGCCCAGCCATCAGCAACATAAGGGGTCAAGAGTGACCATTTTATTATAAGGTTCAGAAAAGAAAAACAATCTCTTCCGGATAAACTATACACATTGCAAAGATTTTAACAAACTATTTCCGACTATCCTCTGTTCTGAAGAATTAGATGCTTTCCTTACCGTGCCCTTCCTCGAGCGGATTGCTAAGTTGGAAGATCTGCCTTCATTATCACCACTTGAGCAGTCGCCATGTTTTAGTAATTAATGGATTTGCATCTACATCCCTTTAGGTGTGCCAGAGTCTTAGAAAGTATCTTAAAAAAACAAAACTATGGCAAAGAATGCCTGTAACTTGACTTCAGGCTCTGTGCAGAGGTTTGGGAAAAGCAGTGAGGCAGTCACACAAGTAGAAACATAGATTTCTTGTATATTTATATCCCTAGGTTGTCTTATTGCAAAAAAGAGTCATTTCAAATTTGACAAGTAGTTTCTGTAGAATATACATATATGTATACAGTGTGTTTATTTTAATATAAACACACTGTATAATAAAGATATATAGATATATATATTTATTATTATTATTATCATTTATTTATTAATTTAACATTTAAGTTATGTTTTCTAACATTTTCTTAGTATATGCAGCTGCGTTTTGTTTTTCTTTCTCTATTTTGTTCAGCTGAAGTTTATAAACACGATTTTGCTTTCTTTTCGATCAGGCAAAGTTTGTCCACTCCAGAAATTACCGTTCAGCGCCAGCTGCCTAGTGCGCAGGATTTTAACGCTCGCGGGCCCAGCTGGCAGCCTCATTTCCTTACCTGCTGGCCTTGCTTTCAGCTATGGAGATTCTATTAAAAGAACCTATTTCACGCCTTAATTTACCGAGGACATCTTTGATTTGCGGCAAATAGATTGATAAAGTTGTTGACTGTGTTTAGAGCGAGACGTTTCCCTGGTCATTATTCTACAGAACAGTGTTTACAGCGCTGCACCTGCAATCAGCAAAACAGCAGTGGCCAACATAGCCCGGCCATAGAAGCGAACAAACACTCTGCGAGAGGCAGGATGTAAAAATGCAAATACGACAAGTATACATTATAAAAACACGTATGATAAGCACACAAGAAGAAAGATTTTACAATGGTTGTATGATTATATAATGTGGCATGCTCATTACACTACTCCCTGTATTCCTGAACCACAATGTAGGAAACAGTTTTACCATTTTGAATTTTGTAGTTTTTGTTCTTTTCTTTTTTTTTTTTTACTGTAAGTGGTTTCCAGACTTCAATAAAATTTGTATGCTGCTTTTAAAAAACCATACGTTATGCTAAACCCAGGGGAGGACTGAGCCTGGGGAGATGGGAACATATTCCCCCTGGGCCTGTAACCTATTAATAAGCCCCATTAAAACTGGAGGCCTATGGCCTATATTTTAGACTGAATAATTGTCCTCTTTGCTATATTACCCCTCATATGAGCTCCCATAAACATTGGTGGTCATTGACTCATATAGTCTAAAGCTCATGCACATGTTGGGCTTACAAAGCAATAAATGACTGAAAAGATCCACACAGACTTTACTTTCTTCTCAGCATGGCAGCTTGTGCCATGCGTCATTGCTCCTCATTCGTTCTCCATGGTGGCTGGCTAGAACTGAGCTTGCTTGGGTGGCTGGATCGATGCTCAGAAAGTAATAATCTCTTTTCAATTTTTTTACAATGGGAAGTGGAAGAAGGCAACAAAGCACAGGTTCAGTCTTTTTTTTATTACAAAACCATTGCAGTCCCCAGGAGGTCCATATGGGCTGTTATAGATATATTTGCACACTGCACACACCAGCCAGGAGTGTTCCAGAGCTTACTAACTGCCTGCTGAACGCTTGTTAAAGCTGCAAAAACCACTACTATTTAATATGTATCTGCCAAAACAGGAGTTTTGCTTGTATGTGATAGGACAATAGAAGCCACCAGAACTTCACCTTATTCATCAAGCTTAGGAAAAATTCCCTTGCAAAGTGAACAGCCTGTTTGCCATTGCTAAATTAACCCCTGTATATTGTACATACCTCCCACAACTGGTATGAGAAAGAGGGACACCGTCCTGAACAATGTATTTAGGAAATGGACACACCCCTGTCAAGCCCCCAGTTATATATAGGTTATGGACACACCCCTGTAATGCTCCCAGTTATATATAGGTAATGGACCCACTCCTGTCATGCCACCATTAATATAGGCAATGGACACACCCCTGCCATGCACCCAGTTATATATAGGCAATGGACACACCCCTGCCATGCACCTAGTTATATATAGGTAATGGATACATCCATGCCATGTCCCCAGTTATATAGGCAATGGACACATTCATTGTCATGCCCCCAGTTATATATAGGCAATGGACACACCCCTGCCATGCCCCCAGTTATATAGGCAATGGACACACTCCTTATCCTACCCCCCAGTTATATATCGGTAATGGACACACCCCTACCATGTCCCCAGTTATATAGGCAATGGACACACCCCCTGCCATGCCCCCAGTTATATAGGCAATGGACACACTCCTTATCATGCCCCCAGTTATATATAGGCAATGGACACACCACTGCCATGCCCCCAGTTATATATAGGCAATGGACACACCACTGCCATGCCCCCAGTTATATATAGGCAATGGACACACCCCCTGTCATGCCCCCAGTTATATAGGCAATGTACACACTCCTTGTCATGCCCCCAGTTATATATAGGCAATGGACACACCCTGCCACGCCCCCAGTTATATAGGCAACGGGCACACTCCTTGTCATGCCCCAGTTATATATTGGCAATGGACGCACCACTGCCATGCCCCCAGTTATATAGGCAATGGACACACCCCCTGTCATGCCCCCAGTTATATATAGGCAATGGACACACCCCTGCCATGCCCCCAGTTATATAGGCAATGGACACACCCTGCCATGCCCTCAGTTATATAGGCAGTGGACATGCCCCTAGTTATATATAGGCAATGGACACACCCCTGCCATGCCCCCAGTTATATAGGCAACGGACACACTCCTTGTCATGCCCCCAGTTATATATAACAATGGACACACCCCTGCCATGCCCCCAGTTATATAGGCAATGGACACACTCTTTGTCATGCCTCCAGTTATATATAGGCAATGGACACACTCTTTGTCATGCCCCCTTTGTTATGCGGACCATTAAGAAATGATTTCCCAAAATGATTGGTTAATCCCAGAATTACTTTTCCTTTATATTGGCTTTTCTAAATAGCAACCAAGATAATTAAGAGATAAGATGAAGGTTTTAGTGCAAAGTAACACTTTTGCTAGTTAAATTGAATTTCTCATAGATATCTAAATACAAGACCAAAAAAGAAGGACCACTGAAGAGGAAAGAGGGACAGAGGAATTTGGTTCCAGATGAGGGACATTCACTCCAAATTAGGGACAGTTGGAGGTATATCTTTAGTAGGTAAATAGAACCTTATTGTATATACTGTATCTGTACATCCTACCAAAAAGAGGGTCAACTGAGGAGGACAGAGGGACAGAGGAATTTGGTTTCAGATGAGGGACAGTCCCTCCAAATCAGGGCAGTTGGGAGATATGTTTTTGGTAGGTAAATATAAACTTTCTATAGAAATCTGTACATTAGATCAAAAAGAGGGACAACTAAGGAGGAATTAGGGACAGAGGGATGTGGTTCCAGATGAGGGGCAGCTGGGAGATATGATGTACCCGATGTTCTTTAAATGCATGTGAAATCATATTGATAGCAAGTATCTATCTCAGAACACATTGTCTATACAGAAATAATTAAAAGGAAGTGTTATTGGCACGGAAACGGGGGATTTTGTTATAATAGTATAAACCATATTCCATTTTAAGGATCATTTTTTACAATTATTGATTAAACTTTTATGTAACAACATAAGTTGTTTCTTTCCCCCAGTAAAATAAACATATGCAATTTATCTTGTACAAAGGCTTGTCCCAGGGCAATCACCGACAATCTGGTGGTCAAAGAGTCCCCATTACTCATGCGTAATTAAGATTAACAGATTGTCCAACTGTTGCCTCGATCTGCTGTTGCTAATGAATATGCATGATTTCCAATTTAGGCCTTTCCGATGTGTTCCTTAATTGCACACCAAGTTACAGTTCATTATAAATATGGGCCGGTGTCTGCGGGCGGGTGGCACCGTCATACATCAGGACGCTTTAACGCTTCTCATATTAATACGAAGGCCGCTGACACTGCTAGACTGGTGGAAACGTTTCTCATAAACTTTGGCTGTGTTATCTCTGGGAGTTTGGCGGTTTATAAAATATGAATAAAATTACTTGTGTAAATCAATACGTAGAGCAGCAGAAGTCGCATTAAAGGAAAGGGCTCTCTACTATTACAGATCACTCGCTGCAACAAAGTGGCAATCCTTTAGCTAATTGATCCCAAAGCTAATATTTTAATGCATGCAGTGCAGCAAACTGATAGCGCCTTCATTAAAATGTAATGCCGGTTGGTGTAGAAAGTTTTTTTTTTTTTTAAGGGTAGGGAAAGAACTAAGTAAACCGGGACGTGTCTGGGTGTTTATTCCAGCCTGTTTTTTTTTTTAATCCGCCTTTGAAATGCAAATGTAACCTGAATTATCCGACAGCGTGTACCGACTGATTGAAATTATGTTTGTGTTGTTAATTGTGCAAACAAACTTTGATCAAGCGGAAAAGCAGGCCCAAGTTTCGTGGCCACATAGGCCATCTGAAAGCGGACGTGGCAAGATCAGGGTATTGTGGGGAAGCCACAGATGTCGCAGGAGTACTTTTTAAAGAGAAACTCCAGCTGAAAAGTTTTTGGATAGAGCAGTTAAGAGTTTGAACCTCTGTTAAGTTTTTCTTGCTTGACATAACTTTTTCCCGCACCTTCACCTTTAATGCCAATAGCCGATAAATGACAAATGACACCACAAAGCTACTAATTCACTCTCTGGTCAAGTCGCACCCTGACTACTGCAACTTCGCTCTCGTTGGCCTACCTCTAAACAGGCTATTCCCCCTTCAGTTTATCATGAATGCTGCTGCCAGTCTTATCCACCTCACAAAGTGCTCAGTGGCCACCACCCCTCGCTGCCAATCCCTCTACTGGCTTCCAAAAGCTCAACGCATAAGGTTTAAAATACTAACAGCAACATACAGAGCCAACCACAACTCTGCCCCAGCTAGAACTCTAATCTCATCTCAAGATATCACCCAAACCGTCCTCTCCACTCCTCCCAAGACCTCCTGCTGTCTAACTCCTTCATCACCTTCTCCCATGATCACCACCAGGACTTCTCCAGACATCCTCTGGAAATCCCTATCCAGCTATCTCCTAATCTTTCTGCCTTTAGCTGATCCCTGAAAACTCACTTCTGCAGGTGAAATCTCCCCAATGGGAAGCAAATGGCCAGAAAAAAAAAAAGCTGACAGGGTTTATAACCTCCCTTACTCTATCCAAAAAATAAAATGGTTTCAGGTCTATTTTAAGTATTCTGAATGGGTATGAGGGTTTTTTTTTAATATGTAGGCAGCTCTCTAGGATAAAAACACCCCAGACTGGGTTCAGAGAGTAGAGTCTTCAGATTCCTAGTGAAGAGAGCTCCCCAAATTTATCCAGATGAAGCTTATTGATTTTTTGGGTCAGGCACTGTATAATGCAGCTTCAGTCTTGCATTAGCTTACTTTTTTCCATCTCATGTTCTTGCCAATAGCACACTTTCTGTGTTATTATTATTGGTATTTACATAGCACCTGCAATTTACACAGATCCATCAGTCCCTGCCCTCAAGGAGCTTACAATCTATGGTCCCTATCTCACATGCATACATACAAGTGCCAATTTAGACAGGAGCATGTCTTAGGAGTGTGGGAGGAAACTGACACAAGCACAGGGAGAACATGCAAATTCATCGTCGATAGTGACCATCGTCGATACTTTATCATTGGAGGAGCAGTGTTGTCAGCCAGGGTGCTCTTCTGATTTCAACTACAAACCCCTCCTCTGCTCCTCATCTCCATTACAGAGATGGGCATTGCTTTGTGGTTCACAGAAGACAGCTGGGGAGGAAGATAGCATTGTTCGGAGTTTCAGTTAAGGAAGTCACAAGGACAAAAGATTTCTGGAAAGATCAACAGGTATTTTTCTGTACTTGCAGAACCAATGCAGCCACCACATCTGAGGACTGGTAAGCTGCAATATATTACATTCTTGTTCTTGGGTTTAGATATGATTTAAGAACAGTAGTATATTTTCACCCATCTAAGAACACACATCTCAAACAATCTGAGTCTAGCACACTCTCACCCAGCCTTGAAAATTGCTCCCATGTCACTAAATAACAGCTGATAATAAGCTATTTTAGGAGATGTATCCTTTGTTTCCTTTCCTTTTATAAAACATCATCAGATTTTTCAGCATCCCAGACAAATGCATAATATTTAAGGGAACCTAAATAAGAATGACACAGCGAGTTTGCAACAAAATTACTGCGCCGCGAAGAATGGAGAAAGCATTTTATCTAAAACGTAAGTGGCCCGGCTCCTGAATCTCATATGCTGTTGCAGCCGACAGGGAGAATACAAATCAGAGGAAGTATTGTGTGTTTTCCTTTCCCGGGTACACGCAGAGGGAAATTGGAGTCCATATTCTTCTATATAAATGGAAATCCTTTTCATATGGGTAAAATTGAGGAGTTGGTATAAGAAAATGACGTTGTAAAGAAGAGAGGCAAGCAAGTTCAAAAGTTCCATTGGCTTAAAGGAATCCTCCAGGGAGGATAAAGGAAATGGTTAGTAAACTTGAACAGTATCAGGTTACAAACGCTAACAGCGGGATTTAATAAAAACCAAAACAGAGGTGGGATGGGTGATCAGCAGAAGGGAATGGGGACTGCGACATCACCGCTACACGCTGTGGTTTTTACTGTGTCTGTATCCCAGCAGAGATGTGAAAAAGAGTTGAGTCATCTTAAAGGGAAGGTATAGATATTTTGTACATATTTCAACTATTTATAATGGCCAGGGCTCATAGAAATTCTTCAGCCAGGTTCATTTGAAATCTTATCAATATGTTATATATACATATGCAGCCACAAGGTGGGGCTCTTGAGTCAATTTTGCATGTTTCCCAAAACGCCTTAACCCCTGGTAGAAAACTAATTCTTTTTTTTCAATATTTTGAGCTGAAATTTTTTTAACATTTTTGCAAAATTTCTCTTCTCATTCTCGATGAGGTGTCAGTCAGAGACAGAGTGCCTGAAAGGAAACAGCTTTTGCTGTATTTTAGAAAACCCCTATATGCACTGTATAAAAACAGACAAAGAAGATCAGTTTAAAAAATATATATTTTAATTTTTTGTGATGGTTAGGACTAATATAAATTTTCCAGCCAGGTGAATTTGAAATTTGCAGACAAAGAAGTTTAGTTTAAATGTATATATATATTAGACATGTGCGATACATTTTCGTTCCGAATCGAAATTCGGACGAACTTTCGGAAATTCGTAGATTCGGAGCATCCTAATTTCCGAAATATAACATATCTGAAATCACCCGAAAGCATCCGAATCCGAATTTTGGATCCGAAATTTCGGATTTGGAATGTCCAAATCCTGTGCGGGCACTGTTAACATTTAAACGGATAAAAACAAATTAAGAAAAGGATTTGTCCCTTTAAAAGTAAAGACTAGAGCACAGCAACCAGAAATGACAAATGTGCCATTTCTGCTACCCCACCAATTCCGAAACAGATCCTAATACGAACCCGATTCCCGAAACGAAACACATATAGGATCCGAATTCCAAAAACAAAAATATTTTTTAGCCGCTGCACATGTCTAATATATATATATATATATAAATTATTTAATATGGCCAATAAATTATTTAATATGGCCAAGACTGATATAAAGACTAAAATTAATTTGAAATTTGCATATAAATATTTTGTATATTCATATGCAGTGACAGGATGGGGCTCTTGACTCATTTTATCATGTTTCCCAATAATATTCCCTTGCCTCTGTAGAAAGTTAACGTTTTTACAGAGCTCAATATTTCAAGTTGAGATGTATACACGCAGCTAAATGACAAAGAGCAGTGACTCTCTTCTCCTCCCTTCTGATGAGGTTTCAATCAGAGACAGAGTGTCTGAAAGGAAACAGCTTTTGCCGCTTCTTTGGAAAACCATTTGTGCTTTGTGTTATAGGCATGCCTTGTTTTATATGTTTATTTGTAACACAAAGATTTCATATATGCAGCGTATAAAAGCAGATATAAAACATAAATTTAAAATAATATCTTTAAAAAATTTAATATAAATTGCCCCTGAACCATTATCGTTTATAATACAGTCATTGTACCTAAGGAAATAAGTGTTTGCTTTTTTATTCATAATTACTGAGAACGCTGTAACTCATTTCTCCAGATTTATGAATTAATTTTACTGACAAACAAATGCACTGGAGGGAGCCAGAGGATGCAGTGTTTTATGACAGATGGTTTCACCTTGAAGCTTTCTACAACAGAAGAACAGATTAGGTGAGAAAAAACAATGACATCAGTCTCCCAAGATACATATGGAAGGCAACAGAAAGTTCTGGAATCCATCATCTAAGGCTGGGTTCACACCTAGGCGTATCGAATATGTGTGTTTTTACCGCGATTCACGGTAAAAAAACGCGTGACAAACATGCATTTCCGAGGGCTACCAGGCTGTATCCCAATGGATACGTGTGGCAAATACGCCCCAAAGAAGCTCCTGTACTTCTTTGGGCGTAGGGCGTTTTGCAGCGCGTTCCTATGCGCTGTAAAACGCCCAGGTGGGAACCATGCCATAGGCAATCATTGGTTTTCACATGTTGAGCGTTTTACAGAGCGTAGGAACGCGCTGTAAAACGCCCAGGTGTGAACCAGGCCTTAGTGTTTATCTTCATTGTGTAAAACATCTTTAGATTGCTCTGTATTGCGGGACCACCCTTGAAACAATGCAAGTTTACTTTTACTACTACTTTTATTTTTTATTACTACTTTAAGGCTGACCGGAGACAACAGGGGATCATTAGATGCACATGCATATTCTAATAGAAACTATGGGGGGGATTTGCTAAAACTTGAGCAGACAGAATATAGAGCAGTTGTCTATAGTAACCTGTCATATATTGATCATGTATTTACTACTTTGACATGTTCTCATTTTCATCTTTTTTGTTTGTTACATTTTACAATGTTGCAAAAAATTGTGCTAAAATGAAAAAATGGGACAAGTTGTAGAATAAAATGTACACTGCCTGGCCAAAAAAAGTCACACGCCCTAATATTTCTTTGGACTGCCTTTAGCCTTGATTACGGTATGCATTTACCATGGCATTGTTTGGATAAGCGTATACAATGTCACAACATTTATTTTCATTCAGAGTTGCAATCATTTTTCACCAAGATCTTGTATTGCTTGTTCACACTATATCTTGGATCCAGGACTATATCCGAGATCGCATAGAGCAATAGCCACCCTGCGTTCTGGGGCTGAAGGGGGCATGGCGGTGCCATTAATGTCAATGGGACCGCAAACACGCCTCCCACCCGCAGTGCGATTGCCTGCACCAGAACGCATGGCAGTCGCAAAAAATAGTGCATGCAGTAAGTCGTACCACTGCGTAAGGTCTTCTCCAGCACATCCCAAAGATTCTCAATGAGGTTAAGGTCTGGACTCTGTGGTGGCCGATCCATGTGTGACAATGATGTCTCATGCTCCCTGAGCCACTCTTTCACAATCTAAACCCGATGAATCCTGGCATTGTCATCTTGGAATATGCCCAATGTGCCATCAGGAAAGAAAAAATCCATTGATAGAAAAACCCGATCATTCGGTATATTCAGGTAGCAGCTGATCTCATTTTTGGGGCACATAACGTTGCTGAACCTAGACCAGAAGCAACTCTAGAACATAATGCTGCCCGAAACGCAGGTTTTTGTTTTTTTTCTTTGGTCAGGCAAAATTGTATTATTATTATTTGTTTATTTATTTTTAGAAAAGTTAAATTACTTCTTTTTTTTTCAAATTAAAACTGTTCAAAATAGATAAAACTAATGTTCTGTCATTCTTTAAAGTTTTTGGTTATGGATTAGTTTTTGCAAAACAATATTTCCCCAAAAAAACAAAGTCTAGTTTGTCCCCAGAAAAAAACCCAATGTATGTATTATTTATTTATCTTAGGTATTGACAAAGTTTAACGCTAAATAAACAGCTCCAAAATGCAATAAAAAGGTTGCTGTGGTCCATAAGGGGTATAAAGGTATGACAGCTGAATTGATTATACTTACCTCTCCTGCCATTTGCACCTTTCTGAAAGAGCTACGCTTGCTGAGGAAGTTTCTACCATTTGCCACACCTCCAGGTTATTCAGTAACCTGTTCCCATGCTGAGTACTATGGCTCCTTCCACTGCCTCCTTCACCATTACTGTGTCCTGGTGTCCTGGAGTGACGTAGGGGCTGGTGGATGGAACTTTAATGGGGCACCTACATCCAATACTCACAGGAGTGTTTGAGATGCAAAGGATTCTGCTGATGTTGGCCTTGTTTGAAAAGCCAATGAAGAATGAAGGAACCAATGGCAGGACAGGTAATTATAGATTCTGCTTTTTTTGAAGATTTCTTTTTGTTTTTTAAATCAACAACGGAGGCCCTTTAACTCTTCAGATTTTATGGGGATTACCTGTACCTGAAATCTACTTCTACTGAACCCAGCTGTATTTTCTAACTCTACGTTACATTGTTATTATTACATGGCTCTAATCAGTAGGTTGCACCCACGCAGCGATTCGGGATGCTTTACCTGGGAAAGAATGCTCACATATAGGGAAGGTTACTATTAATGACAAAGAAAGCGCGGTCGGCTCTTACTGTATATTTCTTATTGTTTCCTTCTACCCTCCCACTCAACATGCGTTTTAAATAGAAGTTGGTGTTACATGGTGGAGTGTAAAGATGTCTAAACAAATAAAGGTTTTATGCAACAAATAGAGAATACAGTAGGCATGAAGCTATATAAAAATAGACCTTTATAACTATACTTGTTAGGCCTAACATTTGATTTGCTTTCATAATTAGCCATTGTGACTGTAAGTGCAGAATTTTTAAACTTGGGCTGTGCTTTGTCAAAACAAATTACACTTTCTTTGTCTCGTTTTTTCTTATTTTTATGTATGAATGTAATAATTGGGCTTGATTTAAAGGGATGCTCCAGTCAAGCACATATATTTTGCATTTTCAATGAACCTTTTCATTCCCCAAGTATGTTAACAGACTGTAGTAGTACTGCCATAATCCGCTCCATCAACTGTTCAATTGCAGTGCTCCATTCCGTAAGATGTTTAGCTTTAGCAGAATAAACAGCGGCGTTACCATTATGCAAATGGGAACATTTCTATAAAAGTCAGCAAATAAGCCCTCATCTGTTTTTACTCCCTGGACCAATGATGCATGACTATCATAGCACAGGTAAGGGTCTCTTTGTTCTTGGCAATCTGGCATTACAGTCTCTATGCTGCGCAGGAGGCAAGATGGTTGCATCAATTGGGAGAATGGATGGGTACCAATCGGCAAACTGGAACAGAGTTCTTTTTCACTGGTGTACACTAGTGGTTTGCAGGAGCTTGGTATGAACCCAGTTACCCAGTGTTCGCCCAAGTCCATACAAAACTAACACACCCTTTCTGGCCCAAGGCTAGAGCATTTCCTGCTCCACAGCCACAGGTCCCTGCTGCAACTGATTGAATTTGAGGGGATGTCAGTCACAGTTTTACACAGGCTTGGGTGAACTCTGGGGAACTGGGTTCACACCAAGCACCTGCACGTCACTAGTGTACATTTGTAAGTTCTAAATAAACTGAGGAGTTTATATTTGGCAGTGGTGTCTTTAATCGTTAGCAAAGAAAAGGTTTGTTTTAAAGCAGGCCTTTTCTAAAAAAAAAAATTTGCACCCTCCCCACTCCCAATGTGAAAAATCTATTTAAAACCAATAAAAAAACAAAAACAAAACTGAAAGGAAAAAAAGGTGAAAAATACCTTACACTTTGCCTTCCAGATGCTTCCTTTAGGTGCCTCTGGCATCAGTGGGTGTTACTGCAGGACCCTGGGATAGGTGGGGATCTCATATCTTGTGAGAAGATGCTCCAGCACTGCAGGGGCACATTGTAATAGGACTTGGGATCCTCAGCTTTTCCATGATCCCCTAGTGAGGGCCAGTAACATTACCTACACTTAGGCACGTGTGCCAAAAGCCACGGTGTAAAATTAATTATTTTTACACCTTCATTCCAAAGTTTTGTAATGTGAGCATGAGCATTTGTACATGTGGGTGATGCAAGATAAGTCTATGCAAGGCCTTCTTTGAACTCATTTAGATGACACATCATTCCTGCTTTTAAATCAAACGTGACTTGTAGCGTGCTTTGCGTCAACACGCTCAGTAATGCGTATGCTCCCACATTGCATAGATGTGAATCGGCACTCACTGTAAAATGAGTGGAAGTTTTGTCTATAGTGCAGTTGTGATATTTCTATAATAGTAATAGCTTGTCCTTGGTTTCACTTGTTGCCTGGTGTGAGCAAGTTTGCTGTTGTTTGGTTGCTAGGCGTTTCTGCATATGGCACATAATCATTGCTTCTTGCATTGCCTAACTAAACAGGCATGATAGTCTGCAGTTAAGCCAGCTGCCTGGTAGCTCTTAGCTGTCTCATGCTGAAGGGTTAAGATATCCTAAGACAGCCTAATCTCATTTGGGATAATTGATGGTCCATCTGTGGTGAGCAAACTCATCATAACCTTATGCAGAATTGGGAAACTGTGCACCTGCTGCAAAACAGGGAAACACATTTCAATCTTTTATATGATGTGAGTCGCAATGTTAAGATATGGGAATCAGCATTTCAGAAGTATTCTAAGGAAAGATGTCGGGTACCTGGAGTGTTTGAGAAGAGAATGTACCACTGGCCATACACCATACACAAGGATATAAGATTTCTTGATTGCAAGATATCTGAATCTCATGGTCCCATTATTTGCAAATTGTTTTTTCTTTTTGCATTGCCTTAACCCCCATTCACGTGAGTAGGATTTATTGCACATCTGCCATTGCGGTATAATGCATGATAATGGAAATCACATTATTCTCTATGGTGCCCGTTCATACCTATACAGAATGATGCAGTGTCATTTCTGGAAAGTGGCAGATGCTTCCTTAGGTCGGAAAGGTTTCTACATCAAAAGTGTTCCCAAAAAGGAAGGCATAGATCAACTCACTCTAGAGGACTCCAAACAAATCTGCTTGGCTAATATGCCCTGTTAAAGTAAGGAAAAAAACAAAAATTTTATTAAAGGAGGAGGCATTTGCGAACTTCAGTTACCTTATATAGTATCAATATCCATAGTAATATACTGTATGTGAAAAGAATATCATGCCTTACCCAAACTGATCTGGCTGTATTGCCATTGTAGATTTACCCTCCTTTCTTGGCAGGTGAAACCGTTGTCACTAGGCACGCACATGGTTTGATTTTTTGTATATCTGATTGTAAAAGCAAAGTAACCACATTATTACAAACCAGACTAAAATGTGTAAGGTACCTTCAATCTAATATGTCCCTTTGACTTTTTCTTCTGTTACGTGGAACATTCTGCGCAGCAGGTATATTACCCAAATCAGTCTATATTACCTTGTCATTGTACCAAAAGAGACCATTCACACTGGATCCGCTGCATTGTGATTGGTTACGTTGCGTTGTACTGGCACTACCTTTTTTTATAGCGCAACGTAATACAACAGATCCAGTGCCTTTCCGTTAGCATCCATTTAAAAATGTATTGCAACGGATCAGAAAGGAAATCGAAAGAGGCACAATTGCAAGTCAACGGACCCTCCGTTCACTTGTGATTTCCTTCTGATTTTGGTGTGAATGGGCCCTAAATGTTATATTGTATTATAGTTAAACAGTAGTTGGTCACATAAAGTTGGACTCTGTAATGTTGAAGGTGTCTCATAACCGATTCAAACCACTTCTTCTGTTCAGGGATACACCCAGGCATTAAAAACCACACACGTATCACGGACACCTTAATCCAATCACCATGGAATGTGTTGAAGCAGATGTTGATTTCCAAGAACAGGATGGGATGAGTAAAAGTTGTGGAACTGCCATGTTCTAGTTACAGAATCCTACCCTTGATCTCAGCCAGTCTACATAGGTGTTACTCCTTAGAATCACATTGCAGAAGGTCAAAGTACTAACACCTCTTCAACATTACATAACAAGTCCATTTGATTGTGACTATACTACTACCAGCTATACCATGACCTGGATAAATGAGAACCTTGAACACTGGGTTCACTTCATCTCCCGACGATTTATAGACTTGGCTGTTATTGTTTGACATGTATGAACATTTTATGGTTGAGGTGGCCCATGGAGGTATGCACAAAGCAGTTGATTAAGAGAAAAAATGTGGATTTGATGTGGATATACTTACCATGTCATTATATGACTGTTTTTAATAATTGTTTTTATACAGTATCTTAATAAAATAAGACTTTTTAGAGAAAATATTTATTTATTGTTGTTGTGGCACCTAAAAAGCCCCATTACTAAGTGGTTGGTTTGTTTGGTTGTGATTTTCAGGGTGTGGTACCACTTTTCTCGGTGGGTCCAATATATATAGTTGGCTAAATGAGAACCTTCACAGATGTGTATTTTTTGAGGAGCTGTGTACTTCCTAAACATCATTTCTCCCTTATAGTCTCTAAGCATACGTGTGCTACGGAGCTGTAGGGGTGGGACATTGATGACATCAAATCATAAAGACTGATCTGTCTTGTCAATTGGGCACTGGGTGATGCCTCAGCAACATGTATTCTATATACCACAGCATGGTGCGAGTAATAGTTTCATACATTTTTATTTACTTTTTAAAGCTGAGCAGACAATTTACTATTAGGCTGTCATTGTAATTTAGATTCTCCTAAATAGTAGTAACTGTGTCCGTTTGCAGGGAAGTTAAAGAGACACTGCAATTTGCATGTTCAAGGTAAAATGACTGTGTAAAGCAAGGGTCTCAAACCTCCGGCCCTCCAGCTGTGGTGAAACTACAAATCCCATGATGCATCTCTCTTTGGGAGCCATGTCTGTGGCTGTGAGAATCTTGCAATGCCTCATGGGATTTGTAGTTCCACCACAACTGGAGGGCCCGAGGTTTGAGACCCCTGATGTAAAGGCTTCCCTCCTGACCCACCTTTTCAGTGATCTCCCAATGCTCCTGCCTTTGCGAAATGCACGATGCTTTCAGGTATGGAGGAGCATGTGACCTCCTCCCATGATGGCGCTAGGCCCAAGTATTGTGATATGACAAAGGGGTTGATGTTACAGCTCCTTCTAGGCTCCCATAGCAGCAGGCACTGGGTATTTTAATGGTGGCTGGGACTGAGAAAGGAACAGTGAGGGATCGCTGGTAGGGTTAGTATCGATGCCTTAACACAAATACAGGTATTCCTCACTTAACGACCGAGTTCCGTTCCTACGACCAGGTCGTTAAACGGCTTGGTCGTTAAGTGAGGAGCTCTATACAGTACTGTACTGCGTTAGTACAGTACTGTATAGCGTTGCCGATGTACAGTAATGAACAGTGTACTGTACATTGGGCAATGAAAATACTTACCGGGACCCGCAGTGAAGATCGGAGGACACCACTTCTGCCGGCGACACGTCGCACTGACGCAAACACGCAAGGTCGGAGGTCGATCGGCGGTCCGTCGTAAGTGCGAGTGGTCGCAAAACAGGTAAGTCGGTAAGCGAGGAACATCTGTATGTACAAAGTAACAGTGTCTCTTTAAGAGAAAAGTTGAATTCAGTCATACAGTCCAATACACCATATGTTAGCCAACAACAGCAATAAAATGAACCTCTTAAATGGAGATATTTGCTCCTTCCAATATCACATTCATGGCTTGCCTCAGGACAATCCACTCTCATAATAGTCCCGTATCCTATCCGTCGTCTTTTTGTCTTAGCCTGGTAAGAAACGGCATCGTCTTTAATGTCTTGTGAAAATGGAGTCATTAGCTCCTCTGCTAAGCCGCTCACACACCAATCGCCCTGCCTGCTAAGTCTGACAATATTTCCCAAGACCTTTCCGCAGCTCTACCTTCTCAGCACCGAGGTGTGCCTGCCCCCAGACATAATTCATTCTGAAGAAAAAGAGCCTGGAGGAAGAAAGTCTTGAATATGATATTCGATATCTCGCCCATTTGCCTTAATTGGGTTTTCAAAATCAATTCTCCACGTGTGTGTGCGATGATAGTCTAAAAACGTACATTAATGCTGCGCTATTTTGCATTAAAAAGGAGAAGGGGGGAGAAGTCAGCAAGAATTCACAGCCATGGGTCAGAAATAGAGAGGAATAAAACAATTTGCAAGAAATCGGAATAGTGTGTCCTTCAGGAGGTGTCTTTGCAGAGAAACAAGTGAGATGCATGTTTTAATGTATTTCCTGTATTTTTATCATGGCAACATATTACAAACCCTTTACAGAGTACATAAAACCATTAACATCGATCCCTAAAGGAGCTCACAGCTTAAGCCCCATTGACAATTAAGCGGGAGGGGGCGGGAGGGGGGGGGCGGTTTCAGGTGATTTTGAAGCTTTTTTCCTGCATGTTTTTCAGATGAGTGTTTTTAATTTGGACACTGTATACTAGTTACAAGGATTGTTAGATGCGAAATTGAATTAAAAACAGGCATTACGTGTGTTTTTCAGGCATAAAACAGAGCCAAGCTCAAGTACCTTTTCCTGCAAGTGGCACCATTCTAAAGTATGAATGAGTACCATTGAAAATAATGTGATTCTTGGGGGTTGATTTACTAACCTTTTAAACACACCACGAACGTGTATACACCTCTGTAGTGTGTTCCCTCCCAGCATGATCTATGGGAGGAATCGAAACACCTTTGTAGTGTGTACACACCCAGCAGGTGTGTTGTGCAAAGCCCTGCAATGAATTACAAGGTAATGTTGTGTAAATTAGCTCTATGTTATGTTGCTTGCGTTGATGAATCCAGGAATGTAAATGCATGAGCTAACCATTTTTGTCTAAACTGTGAAGCAGCATTATATATGCATCATGTGCATGATTTTTCCATATATGGCATTAGTGGAAATATGCTTTTAGAGACTTTTTGGTTGATAAATACGTTTTGCTGTGTGAAAATCACACACACCTGGTGTGTGTGTGTGTTTAGGTTAGTAAATCACCCCCTTGGTGTTGAGCGTTGTCCCGCTTCAGGAAACGCGTAACAAAAGGTGGAATTTGTATAACACCTTAAAATACCAATACATAATCCCACCCTTGGTGTCAAACAGTCTGCACATGTGTTACCCTTAGAGTCACATGAAAGTCAAAGTACTAACGCCTCTTCAACGTTACAAAACAAGTCCAGTTGAATGTGACCAGCTACTACTAGCTATACCATAACCTGGATAAATGAGAACCTATATAGATATATTGCATTATAATTGTATAGTAGACATGTGCGATTCGTTTCGTTCCGAATCGAAATTCGGACGAATTTTCGGAAATGTGGACATTCGGATGTATCCGAATTCCGAATTACAGACATAACGAATGCAAACGAATCCGAATTTCCATTTCCGAAATTCGGTAGCAGTAGTTCGAACGTTCGTTTAGTTTTCGGTTCTTATTCGTTTCTTATTCGTTTCGTTCGTTGGAGCAAAGTGACATTAGAGAAGAAGAAAAAAAATTTCCCCCTCAAATGTCACTTTGCTGCAAACGAACGAACGAAACGAATAAGAAACGATTAAGAAATGAATAAGAACCGAAAACGAAACGAACGTTCGAACTACCACTACCGAATTTCGTCCGAATCCGAATTGACTTTCACACCCGAATCCCGAAAAACGAAATAACACAAAATCCGAATTTAAAACGAAACTAAACTAAACTAATTTTTTGGCAGTGCACATGTCTATTGTATAGTATAATTGTATCCTATAAGTATTTTTGAAGAGCTGTATAACACCAGCTTTTGGACATTGATGACATCAGATTAGGAAGTTTGGCCTATTTTATCAGTTGGGCATCAATAATGCCTCAGCAACATGGACTCTTTATACCACAGCATAGCTTGGTTAATGTTTTTTAGCATTCTTATTTACTTTTCAAAGACGAACGGATAATGTACCATTAGGCCATCATAATTCAGATTCTCTTTAATAGCATCGGTAACTGATTTTTTGCATGTTAAAGAAACATTGTCACTTTTCAAGGTAATGTAATCTAAATGTTTCATAACAATCATATATATATATATTTATTTATTTATCTGAAATTACCATTTGTAGTCTCAATTAGAAGCCTGTGTGGCAAGGCGACAACTCAGGAGCACAATTGGGAAACAGAGGGTTGCCAGCTTATGACAGGAGGAGCAGAGACCTTCATGGGCGGATCATCAGGAATTATTTTAATGAAAGCTGCAGATGTAGAAATATTGAAGATGTTTTTTGAAACTATGTTAATGCTTCTAAAAGATTGTTATGATTGTGTTTAAATATACTATACTAAATGCAGAGCAGGAAGTGAAAACAAGAAATAAGAAAACAAAGCATCACCAATATTAAATAAGAGTCAGCACATACAGAGAACGTTGTTTGCCCAAGATCAACAGGTATTTTTGGACGTATCAAACAGATATAAGAAAACCCTTTTAATTGTATATTTGACAGACCAAAAGAGACCAAAAGATGGAAGTTCAATGTTGGGGTATACATACCCTTAAACACCAAACGTCCCCTATTTCCTTTCACACCTGCTTATTTATTTTCCATCATATGCCTAGCCTGTGCTATTTGGGATTTTGATGTAAGCCTTTGGTAATGTAGAAGTGTGTCATATTGATTCATATAATTGTCATTTTTAGTCCAAGGTCCACTTGAAGCACATTCCTTCAAATTGTACATTTTGGCCTTTTAACTAATAAACAGATTTGACTGTTTCTAATTTTGCTGCACTCCATTTTTTTTTCTTTTGCATTATGTGTTTAGCAATTATATGCTTGAGTTGCTGTTTAGTGTTCTAATTGCTGTGCGGGTGATTGCACGTCTAGTGTTTAGCATTTTTAAGGATAAGCAATCTTTTTATTTCTTTTTTTATTATTGCATTCTTTTTTCTGAGCAAGGCAAGCTATATGACTTCTCTGTGAACCGCTGACTAGAATACAGATGATGAAGTTAGTGAAATAAAACTTTGTTACGATTGAATGGAATCATTTGAAAATCCATGTTTGCACCTCGAGTGAGTTTAATGCACTGATTGCCTGTGCTGGTTGGCCAGGATGAGGAGTTATGTATCAGTGCACATTTACCTTCTGCCTAGCCGGAGTCGGTACGGTAAACGGTTTATATCACGTATGGGACCCAGGGGAACAGCTATGTTATTCTAGTATCTGTTAACCCTTGTCTGAAATGTCTTATCGTATGTGAGTTTAAACCACATGCAGAACCCTTTCCCCGACTGAGAAAAATAAAGCAAAAAAATTAATAAATTTTATTGTAACAAATAAAATAAAAGTCATAATAAAATTTAAATTTCAGTGATATAATGGAAAATAAAAATACTTCTTTTTAGCTTTCGATAAAGCTTTATGGTTTAGAACTTCTGTAATTGAAACCTAATTACTAAAATCTTTTATAAACTTTAACATCAAAAAAGTGTCCTGAAATTTTTTTGATCGGAAGTATAATCTGCTATCCTTCCAGCCAAGGAAGGAGCCATCTTAGTTTCTAATTGGACTGCAGTTGCCATGGTGTTGCACATGCGATCAACTATGACGCCAACCATTTGAGGGCTTAAAAGTTTGGTTCAGAGCTGAAATAAGCACACTGGCAACCTTGACAGTTGACATGCCTTTAAAAGAGAACAGCTAAACCTTTTTTGGGTCAAAGGAATACATTTACTAATGTACTCCTATGACCCAAAGTCAGCATTTAGTAGGCTACTGCCTGCTATTTGTTGGGATCCACCCTGCTATCTGATTGACAGCTGTCTCAGCCTCTCTAGTACCAGAGACGGCTGTGCCCGCCGCCCTCCCTGTCTGTCCCTCCAATGAGCGCAGGAGGAACAGCGAGGGGAGGGGGATTCTCTTTCGGGAACGCTGACTGACAGTCACCTCTCTCTGCAGGAAGAAGATCATGAGCTGAGCGATTATCGGTTCGTGATCACTCAGCTCTCGATCTATAGAGCGGGCATGCTGGCACAGAGCATTGGGAAGAGTATACAGTGGTACCTCGGTTAACGAACTTAATTCGTTCCGCGATTCTGGTTGCAAACCGAATCAAACTGTGATCAGACCGTGATCTCGACTAGAGAAAGCCATGACCACGTGTCAGAGCAGGGAAGATGGCTGCGGTTGTGTTTGTCACCCGATGCGGAGTTCGCGAACGGAAGCAAAATTTTGCCGAACTTCCTGTTCGCGAAGCGAATTGTTTGCTAACAGAAGCGTTCGTGAACCGAGGTTCCACTGTATTTTACTCACCCAATACTTCTTTAAGGTGTCTCTTTGGTATGTCAAGTTCTGCTTTAAATTTGCAGCTTTTATTAAAGGCTTAGTCCACTATTTAAACTTTAACATGTAATATCATTTCAAAAATTGTTCTGCAATTTTCATACATACACACATACAGTTCACACACACACGCACACACACTACTTAACTAAGACTTGAAATATCTTTAGGAGCTACACAGATGTGCTCTGTGGTTTTCCAGTCTCTGACACAACGTACAGGAGTACTGCAGAGCTTTCGCTTGGGCAATTTCTTGCTCTTTTGCATAATTTGGCTTTTAACATTTACTGTAGACATCGCTCAATAACACCCTAATATTCACATAGAATGAATAATAAAGAGGAATTATGCAGGTGACTTTTGACTAAATGATCCTTGATGTACTGGTCAGTGAGTAGTTGTATAGTAGTGTGGAGCTGAGAAGAATGATTTTCGCACATATAGTAAATGAAACTGTTGATGATCAGTGACAAATAAGATTAGTGCACGACTGTTCTGTTGATGGGTTTTATTTTTAACCACTTTTCCCAAACAGATTCCAGGAACTATGTCAATGTATTGTCTGTTTGCTTGGGTTTAAAAAAAACCTGTGCTGAGAAACATATGGTGGCTGCCAGTGCTGACTACATTCTGAAAATGCTAGCTGTCGGGCTCACATTTTGTAAATCACATACCCACAGAAAGTAGACAGCAAGTCAATTCAGATCTCCAAGTCGGCTTCTTCTAGATTTTTGATTTAGAAAACATTTCCATATTCCAGGTCTGTGGCTTTCTAGACAGTGCAGTCAGGACCAAGGCGACCTCATTAGGCAGTGCAGCAAGAACCAAGGTGACTTCAATGGGCACTGTAGTCAGATCCAAGGTGACCTCATTGGGAAGTGCTATCAGGATCATGGTGATCTCATTAGATAGGTTAGCCAGAACCAAGATACCCTAATTAGGAAGGGCAGCAAGGATCAAGGTGATCTCATTACGCAGTGCAGCCAGAGTCAAGGTGACCTCTTTAGGAACTGCAGCAAGGATCAAGGTAACCTCATTAGACAGTGCAGCAATGATCAAGGTGACCTCCTTAGGAAGAGCAACAAGGATCAAAGCAACCTCATTAGACAGTCCAGCAATGATCAAGGTGACCTCATTAGGAAGAGCCACAATTATCAAGGCAACCTCATTAGACAGTGCAGCAAGGAACAAGGTGACTAAATTAGACAGTGCAGCAAGGATCAATGTGACCTCATCAGGCAGTGCAGCCACAGTCAAGTTGACCTCATTAGGAACTTCAGCAAGGATCAAGGTGACCTCTTTAGGAATAGCTCCCTATCCCTGATTGGGAGGGACTGTCCCTCTATTGGAACTATTATTATACAGGATTTATTCTTATACAGGATTTATATAGCACCAACAATATGTGCAGCTCTTTACAATATAAGGAAGACATTACAGTTACAATACAAATGAAGACAGGATGGTAAAGAGGTTTCAGAGTGAGCTAACATTTTCAATCCCTTTGTCCCTATTTAACTACCAAAAGAGTTAAACAACAATACACCTTTTCTCCAGTCACTATAATTTTACATGTACAATGTTTACAAGTCAGTATAAAGGAAAATCAATGGTTAAACAAACTGCCACTTGGGTTTAACCAATCATTTTTGGTTCATTATTTCTTCATGGTCCATGTAAAAGGGGTGTGGCTGATGTACATTCTTTGTCTACATACCTTTTACTAAAAGGTTTCCCTCTTTCTCTACTCAGAAAGTTGTGAGTTATGCTGATTAGGCAGTGAATATAGGATCAAGGCGACTTTACAAGGCAATGCAGTCAGCATCAAAGTAGCCTCATTAGGCAGGGCAGCCAGGATTAATGTGACCTCATATACAGCCAAGGTGAAGGTGACCTCATTAGGCAGCACAGGCAGAACCAAGGTGACCTCATTATGCAGCACAGGCAGGACCATAGTGACCTTATTAGGCAGTGCAGGCAGGACCAAAGTGACCTCATTAGGCAGCGCAGGTAGGGCCAAGGTGACCTCATTGGGCAGGGCAGGCAGGGCCAAGGTTAGCTCATTGGGCAGTGCAGGCAAGACCAAGGTGACATCATTAGGCAATTCAATCAGAATCAAAGTGTCCTCATTAGTCAAGATCAATGTGACCTTGTGCATCAAAGATCATGGTGAACTTATTATGCAATGCAGCTAGGATCAAGGGCCTGTACCTTTAAAAACTCATGTTTCTGCTGTCACATGTTCTTCTATTGTAGTTTTAAAGTATATTTATTTGAATTATTTATTGGTAGGGTTTAGAACCCCTTTCAGATTTGTATCGCTGTTGGGAGCATTACCTCTTACTCATGTCCCCCAGTGATGCTGGATAAGATATCATTTTTGAATACATTTGGGAGTGTTAGAACCTATGCCTGTGGCCTACTGGCAAGATTTCCCCACTGGCTGTGATCGCTAGGACAGGACGTGAGGATGAATCCCCCCTAGTGTAGCGCCAGACATCAGTAAAGAATTAGATACAAATGAGTCAATGTTACCAGTCTATAACACCACAAACCCTTCACAATGAAACGCTACAGGTACCCTTGGTGTCCATCCTTTTAACTTCCTAAATACATTGTCTGTTCTGTAAAACTGGGACAATTTGGAGATATGCCTCCTAGCTTTTAATTGTATACTATGATTCCCTATTAATGAAAAAAAAAAAAAAAATATGGCTTGCAGCTATACAACAAACAAATGCATTCTGTATCAGTGCAGGTCTGGAACTCAATTATCATACCCAAAACACTATAGGAGAGTTGTAATAAAATAACGATGCAATTTATATATCGCACAAGGTCCTCGGCCTTCTTCACATCTTGCATTATGCTATTTTACCTTTACGACATGTATTAACCTGATGTTATGCTAGGGTTTTCTCGCTTGTCGCGCTGAATAGGATTATATAATGAACACTTCCACACTTCAGCATAACCAGGGGAAAAAAAGATTAAATTGAGAGCTATCACCGCTTTGCACCTGTGCTTTCAATAACTATTTCACATGTAAAGATGGAAACTCCAAGAAGGACTGGAGGACGAACGGGCGCACGTGTTATGTAAATGGGAGAGTGTTTAAAGAAAAAAAAAATGCAAGTGCGTGAATATGGTCTACGAGGCTGATTGATTTAATATCAAAGATTATCCATTCATCATAAAAAGGGCTCTTGATATCGTCGCATTATTACTGAAGATCAAAGGGATGAGTAATCATGAACAAGTTCCTATTTGAAATGCGGAAGGTTGATAAAGGAGGAAGATAATTGTAGATGAGATAGCCTAATCTGAGTTTAGCACCAGGAAAGAACAGAGACGTATGAGGTAATTGTGGATAAGATATGATGTCACCATGGGCGTAGACATTTACAGCTTTATGTTTTTAAACATTTTAAATGCTTTATTTCTAAGTGCACCTTTAGGTGTGTTTTGATGTATTTTGCAGGTGCTTTGGTGTTTCCCAGTATGCTGGTCCTGGTGACACCATTGGAGGGGTGACACCAAAATGATTGACAGTCATTTTGGTGTCACCCCCTCTGAATAGTTGGGCACTCGGTCATGGACCGAGAGCCCGACAGTTGCAGGAGAGAGGAGGGGACCGGGTGGCATACCTTATCCCGCCGGGTGAATGTCCCCTCCTCTCTCTGCCGGCGTCCATCACCAAAATGGACGCCAGCAGATATCACAAAGATGGCATTACTGCACTGTGGCCCTTTGCTTACATGGAGCTGTGAATTCCCCAGTCAATTTAGATAAAAATAACACATAGAAGACTTTTTTTTATTGAAGTGTTTGCAAACCCCAACAATTAACTTTTCTTATTTGGTCCCTTTTAGCCTTTTAAATATACATTTGAAAGTGTTTTTTTGATATGTGTTCAAAAAGTGCAAAAATCATTATCTTTTAATCCAGCCAGAAATCCAATAGGCTTGCAACTTTCTGTAGTTACCTGACAACATGGTGCCTCTGAAATCCCTGGAAGACTTATCAGTCCTACCTGTGTGGTCTACAGACCCCCCTCCCCCCCCCATGCTATGATGTGATGTAGTTCAAATCAGGGGCCAGTGCCCCAAGGTGGCAGTGTTAGCCTATTGAAAGATATGGTACGTTGAATACGCGACGTCAACCTAGCACAGAAAGGGTATGATTTATAAACATTTGCCCAGCCATATGCTGCTTGAATGCCACTAGATGGAGCAGGACAGCATAGGAATTTCCTTTGCTCCTTGGCTCCATCTAGTGGCGAGAGTGCTGTGAGAACGGCATTCATCCAGCGTATGATGTGTCTTATGATTTATAAATCATCCCCATATTGTGTTACTGGCAGGATCCGCAGGCGAAATAAAGATAGAAAAGCCTGGGAAAAAAAGGAAACCTAATGGCCACTTCATCTAAGGACTGATAAGCTGCTGTATATTCTTAGCTTCTAGATACCTATTAATTCCCTTTAAGCTTCGATAGTCTTCCCTAGTATAGTCATGGGGGCGGGATGGTTATAAAAATCTCTGTACTTTTTCCATTATTTACGTTTCATATAAAATGTCTGAAATCCATATTCAGGCATGTCTACGACAGAAGGGCTGCAAAATGCACCGTATGGACATCGATCTGATCCAATCTCATAGTTGCAATAAGGTACCGAGAATTCCATCTGTGTCACGTCAAGTAACACAATAACACAAGTCACATCTGTGCATATGGAGAGCCCTCGCCATTAGGATTTGTCAATAATGTTCATCTCTTCCCTTACTAGAAGATGGCTTGTGAATGAGGGGAAGATAAATGGCTGCATTAGACATCAATCTGAAAACATAAGATATGAGAGCAATTCAGCATCTGACGATCGCAGGTCAATAGCTTGCTGATGGTCCGGATTGATTCACTTGTCAAAGATAAATGACAGTAACATACCTCCCAAACATCACCATTCTAGTTCCACAAACTGCAGTTTGGGAGAGATCTAGGCAATGGGTAAGGCCTTATTAGTGATGAGAGAACCTGTCTGGGTTTGATCAGCTTAGAAAATGGTGAAATCTGTTTTGAATATTGAGTACCTGAATTTAGAGATGAATCGCTGGGAATCGCTCATTGTTCGGCCTTTTAATGTGAACACAGGCTTGTGAATCAGCAATGACAATGCCCCCCTGCAACTCCTCATCCCACTGTAGTGCAAGCAGGTACAACATACATGAGAGTGACAACTCTGCTCTGAATTCAGGAGCAGTGCAACATTGTTGCCATACCCTTATAGGAAGCTGCATGACTCACGGCTCTGCTTTCTGATTGACCAGCTTCCCGACCAATCAGGAAGCTAGGCAGCGAGTGATTATCCGCTCCCCGGCTTCCTGATTGGTCGGGAAGCCAGCTCCATGCTCGCTAGTGACAAGGGAGCATGGAGCCGGCTTCCCAGCGAATCAGGAAGCCGGGCTGTGTGTAATGGCTTGCCTCCCGTCTCCTTTATACTGGAAGTCCCAGTATTGGGATAGGTATCGGGAGCATTTGGGCGAGTACGAGTACTAGTAATCGGTATCGATGCATCCCTAGAATAAATACATTGAATTATGTGATAATAAATATCATTGAATACATTCATTTGTGTATTTTATATCTTCTGGTGTTCAGCTTTAAATTCAGTATTGGAACAGACTAGCCCTTGAAATGAAAAGCTAAATCCATGAATCCTCTTGTCTATAAATTCTGAAATAACTACACTGTAATCCATATATATATATATGCAGTGTGTTCCCTCTCTGAATAATATGAGCATTTTATTGCCGTTATGGAAATATATTCAAACTCTTCCGTGGTAAAAAGTACTTTCTGAAGTTCGGCTCTTGTTTTTTTCTTTTTTACACTGAATGATACACATTAAATGCTGAAGCTTTCATATGCATCACGTTCCCTGCGCTCAGAAATTCAGGAATGCATACATCTTACATGATGAATACATTGAAATGGCTCGAAAACACTAAATGCTTCCGTGTTCTTAATCTCCGAGGACTATTCAGGCAAGTGTTCGTGTTTGTGTACGCCTGAATATGAGAAAAGTGTCTTTCATTGTTCGGCCTTTTAATGTGAACACAAGAGGCCTGACAGGATAGTGACAATTAATAACAGGTTTGTTCCTTTCAAAACGAAGAATAAACAGCTTACAAGCACAGCGAAGTCATAGTTACAATTGAATAATACGCTTGGAATAGAGGGGACAAGGCCTTCCGCTGCTGGGTTCCGGTTTCTTATTCAGAATTAGCTGTAAAGCACTCGGGGACGCCACTGCTTAAAAATCAAAAACTGGTGTTCTGGGAACACCAAAATCTGAGCCATGTGGATGTGCACGTCTGTCAGATTTAGGTACTTACACTGCTTGCATTAAAAAAAAATACATATAATGATGTAAGATGAATACGGCTGCATTCATTTCTGTCTTTTATATTTGCCAGGAGTTCAGATTTAAGCAGGGATCCCAACCTGAAATAAGTATTTTCAGGGAGGTGCCCTTCTCATTTCAGGGAGGTGCCCTCTGTTGCCCCCGTGGGGGGTGCAACAACAAGGAAGAGAGCACCCCCTCTGAAATGATGGCAGATAGCAAAGAAGCTAATGCTTCCCTTGCTATCTGCTGGTTTGTCTTTAGTATTTTGACAGCTGCTGCCCTCAGAATAATTAAAAAAAAAAACAGCATAGGAATGAATAGCTAGATTGCTATTGGCTATTTCAATTTCCAATAGCCAATAGCAAGCTAGCTCTTGCACTCGCCCTCTGCTGCTATCAGTCAGCAGAGGAGGACCTGATGGAGAACTTCGCTGTCACAGGAAGCTGAGCGAGCAGTGCAGTATATCCTGGGTGGAGAGCTCAGCCTCATCTGACAGCTGACTACTCCCCTGCACTGCCAACAAAGCCTCCTGTGACAGCTGACAGCTGTCTCCGCCCACACACCGATCTCCTGATCTGTCACAGGAGGCTGAGCGGGGCAGGAGGAGAGACGCCGGCCGCTCACAGCGCTCTCCTTCCCCGCACCGCTCGGCCTCCTATGACAGTTTCTCTTCTCCCTGCTGGGACACAGAGCAGCATCCAGCTATTTCGTCCGAAAGATGGCACTTTCGGCACTTTGCCAAAAGTGTTATTTTCGGCCAATATGTTTTGGCGAATGAAATTTTGGTCCACCCCCATATATTTTCTTAGGATATACTATATATTCTATTTTTTAATGGTACATACTATATATTTCATATTTTAAAATGATATTCTATTTTTTTTTGTTTTAGAAAATACTTTATATTCTACAATACAATAGGGTATACTATTTATTCTAGATTAAAATAGGATATACTTTATATTCTATAATATAATAAGAAATACTTTATATTACATAATATAATAGGATGTTCTCTTTATATATGCTATAATATAAAAGGACATACTCTTTATGCTCTACAATATATATATATATATATAGAGAGAGAGAGAGAGAGAGAGAGAGAGAGAGAGAGAGAGAGAGAGAGAGAGATGGTTTAGATATTCTATAATATTATAGGATTGTTCTTTAGTACATTGCGAACTTTTCAAACTTTTTTCAAACGCTGAAACTTTCAACATACAATTGCAAAATGTTATCAAATATGAAGGCATTCATTTATAAAGAAGAGAATGTGACTTTCAACAAACATTCTCTGGTGGAGAATCAATCACTCTCATTTAAAACACATGCACTTGGATGATTCTCCACCAGAGAACACCTGTGAAAGTCACATTTTGTGCTGTATGAATAGACCCCTAAGTGATGCCTTTATGGAAGCTATGGGAGACTCTGCGCACACCAGTAATAACAGACACACAAGCGTTGTATTTGTCTGTGAAGCACAGATTCAATATATATATCAAATAAAATGCAGTATATGTAAACAGACTCAGATCAGCAGGCCCACAGCAATTTAAAAACCTTACAGCACCGGCCTTCCACTGCAACTCATTTTGTTACCTGTTATGAAATAGACACAAAACTCCATTATTTTCCTATTCCTGGGGCCTCTGCTGTGATTTAGTAGCCGACATCCTGGAATTACACTAGATGAGAACATCAACCAGTGCTTTTGTTGTCAAGAATTACTTTTAACATGTGGTTATGCAGCGTTCTGTGTGTATCAATGCAAGATACACATCATAAATCTCCCATTTCTCCCCGCACAAATATTGCAGAGGAATGGAATCTCCGTCTTCTGGGACTTATTTAAAGTTTTGCTCTCATCTATTGCACAAAATGAACAGCGCGGCTGTTGACAGTACGCCAGGTTGCTAGGACAGCTATGTCAAGGTAGCCACTCATTATGGTTTTTGCTGACCAAGACCAAACCGCTACCGTTGGGACTGCCGGATCGTCATTAAATGCAGACGCTTTGTAAAAGCTTAGGGGTTTCTTGCAGCAGATATGTGGGGTGGTTCGGAAGTGTTAAGATGGCTCCTGCCGTGGATAAAAGGCTCCTCTGGGTCTCTACAAATGTATTCTGCTTCTTTATAGAGAACTACAGTAGTCGAGAAGCTTTATAAAGGAGCTTTTCGACCACATCTGATTATAGGGAACCACAGTAGCCTAAAATGTTAAAGAACTATGGGGTCAGGGCTTTTCCCCATAGTTCTCCTAAGGGTCACGGGAGAACACAAACTAGCGTTCTCCTGTGACCCAAAGCTCAGCTTACCGCGAGCTACAGGTCGTGGTATACTGAGACGCCACAGCCGGGACGGATCCCGACAATACTGTCTGGATCCACCCAGCTGAGTGAGTGACTGGCTCTGCCTATCTAGAGGCAGAGCCAGCTGTGCCCGCCCCCTCCCCCATCCGTTCCGCCAGTTAGCGCTGGAGGATCGGATAGGGGAGGGGGGGAATCCCTGCAGGGAGACGTGAGTGATAGTCACGGCTCTCTGCAGGGATGGATCGTGAAGTGAGCGAGCGACGGTATGTGTTCGCTCACTTCCCAATCTACTGAGCCGACCTGTGACAGTTTAATTGTCACAGGTCTGCTCAGATTATGAGGCTGAGTGAAAAGCACTTGCCTCATAATTTTCATTTTAATAAATGAACTTTTGTCCAGAGCTGATTATAAAGAACCATAGTAAACTAGATGCTTTATAAAGGAGTTTTCGACCAGAGCTGATTATAGGGAACCACAGTAGCCTAGAATCTTAATAAAGGAACTTTTGACCAGAGCTGATTATAGAGAACTATGTTAGCCTAAAAGCTCTAAAAAGGAATGTCTGCGACGGTTCTCATTCATCCAGGTCATGGTATAGCTAGTAACAGTTGCTCACATTCAACCAGAAATGTTCTGTAATGTTGAAGAGGTTATACAGGTAGCACAGACACCTTAATCCAACCACTATGGAATTATTAGATTTTGATGGTCCAAGAACAGGTTGGGAGGTGTGAAAGTTGTGGAACCACCCTGTCCTAATCCAATCCCTGGTGTCAGGAAGTCTTCATAGGTGTTAAGTCCTTGATTTACATGGCTAAAGATATGAATTGTTGTCATTTTGCTGCGGTAGAGATGCTAAAATGGCAAGACAGATGGTGTTGAAGGCCTCCTTTCCTGTTCAGGGGTTCCTTTATAAATGAGTTTTCAACCTGAGCTATTTTGGTCACCGTGCAACCCCTTTAGAGCTGTCAAAAGAATGAGTGTCCTTTTACTGCAATAAGGTGACCGTCAGGCGTTTCCTGTACCGCTAAAGTACAGAATGCCCCCTGTAAGCTTTCAGTAGCTTTCTTGATGCATTTACACCCTCTTTAGCTCCAGTTTGGATATATTAAACACCAATCATAATATGAGTTCTACCTGTCACTTTAAACAAGCTGTTATCAGGGTTCAGTAGACTTTCAGTAAGCTCCAACACTTCTTGAAACTTGTTAACAAGCCTTCAGAAGCTTGCTAGCAGCTTGTTTAAATTGGCAGCTTGCACTCCTATTATAATTGGTGTTCAACATCTCCAAACCGGAGCTATAAAGAGGCTTCAACTTTTTTTTCTAAATTTTTTAAAGTGACCCTCTAAGGGGGTGGAAACTTTTCCAACAGCAATGCCTTGTAAGAAGCTTTATACTTACTGCTCCTGTAGAGCTTTAGGCGCCACTATTATTCCTAAACTTACAAGTGAGTCAGATAGCATGTCCAACTTCCGCCCGCTGTGGTTCCTCCCACCAACCACACTTCACTTCTCTTTGCTATAGAAATGTAGGCGTGACCAAAAGAAACCTCAGCAGCTAGCAGGGACATGCTATTGAACAAACTCAGAAGTATTGGCTAGACCAAGCCTCCACACTTTTTACCGCCTGAGGCCAGGGTGGGGGAGGGATCAGGCGGTGGCTGGTTGTGCTGGTGGTGCATGTTTTAATTGGGAGTGCTGGTGATGCACATTACCCAGGGTTGGGGGGGTGCTGGTGATGCACGCTACCCATGGTTAGGGACAGGTGTAGCAGAGCCTCTGGCTCCAGCTCTGTTCGGGGTCCCACCCAGCTCGCTGACATCTCTGGTTGCCAGGAGCTGGGTGGGATGCCAGCCAGAGCTTCCCACTCAGCACCTGGCAACCAATGATGTCAGTGAGCTGGGTGGAACACCGACTAGAGCTCTTAGCAACCTGGGACGATCTGGTCAGAAAGGGGGCAGCAAGTGACCCAATGATATGCTACCCCATTGTAAGGATGGCCCTGCCAAGGCCAATGGGTAAGTTTTAGGCGATTATATCATACTCTTTACAGTAAATTACATAGATTAGATATTAGATATTAGGTCTGCAGTTACCTTTCAAAAACATATTGGAGGGGATTTATCAAAACTGGAGCAGGCAAAATCTGGAGCAGCTGTGCATGGCAGCCAATCAGCTTTTCTCTTCAGTTTGTTCAGTTAAGCTTTGAAAATGAAAGAGAGAAGCTGATTGGTTGTCATGCACAGCTGCTCCAGATTTTGTCTCCTCCAGTTTTGATAAATTCCCTTCATTGTATGTTTATATGGTCAGTGAACCAAAGTATTGTTACAATTGTATACCATATATTAGATAACTAAACCTAAAAACAAGAGATATAATATATTGCATCCTTAGATGTGTTGGATGCATTAGTTTCCATTTCCAGGCTAAGAACATTTTCAGCAACTACAAAAAATACCTGCTGATCCTGCCAGAAATGCTGTGTCCTCATCACTTCCTGTGAGCTGAACTGGAAGAAAAAAACAATCTCTGCTTCCTTCTACTAATCTAACCACCCCCCATGTAAAGAAGATGAACAGAGGCCAAAGGCGGACATGTTGGTACTCCAGCCTGGGTGGCTATCATGGCTCCCTACATAGATACAGTGGAGGAGTCAGCGTAGGGACAGGAAGTGTGTTATTCATAGGATCGCCAGGTGAAAAAAAAAAAGCCTAAAAAAACCCGAATGCAGCCATTATATCTAAGCTGGTATGCTGCAATATATTAGATTTCAGTTTTTTTGGTCTAGATACAATTTAACGTTCTTCATCTGCTGTCCAGCATGAGCCAGTACAGAGGCGAAGGAGCTCTAGCTGGGCTCAAGAGGGCAGTGTGCTGTATAGGAGCAGCATCTCCCTGATTAAAATGAGCTTCATTCTTCCTGCTCGTTCAGTGATTACCTTGGCGGGTTCTGCTTTCACACAAGTGACCCAGTTTCCACAATCGGGTTTTGGCAAGCAAGCGAGCGCCGTGTGCGCCTTGTAAATAAATCCCCAGCCCAGCCAGTTTAATTAGCCGAACATTATATTTCCAGGTCCCCGTGCTGTCTTACGGCACCAAAAAATTGTGATTGCTCACATGCAGAATGTAATAAAGTGAATTAATAATTATGTTCAGCAAATTGGAATTATCACAATACATTGTTTTGCATGTCACTTGCTTATTTTATTACAGTGAGGCTGTCATTCCGGAGGATTTATTAATAGAGCGTTCTCCGAGGAAGGGAGACCAGGCAATGTTTCATTATTTACAGATGTTCTTTGCAGACATTCAACATTTAGAGACGACTCCGGACAAAATCAATTAATGAACTGTTAAAGCTGAAGTTTAATCTGCTTATGTTTTGCCTTCCCTGGTTCCTCCCTCTCCCTTCAACATGCTAATTAAATATTTATATAAAACCTTTTCAATTTCCTTACACGTCATCTCCTTAGAGCCAGTGATGGCATCACCTGGTCTCTGTGCTGCTCTGTGCAATCGAGGCAGATCATGGCTGGTGAGAGGGGCCAACAGTGTGCTGTATACACTGAGTGGCCAGATTATTATGACCACCCCATCAGTACTTCGTTGGGCCACGAGATGACTCCACAAGATGACTGCATTGGGCCGCCTCGTGACTCCACGAGATGTTGAAAGGTAATGCGAGGAATCTGACACTGCACTGTTGCCCTTCTGTTGTCTTGTACCAGTCTTGCCACTCTCCGTTCTGCCCTAACATTGACTAGTCGCTGACGGCCACAATTCGCACGTTCAGACCCAGATTTTCGGCTGACAGTCCAATCTTTAAACACTTTAACAATGAGCCCCTCTTGAACATTTAATGAATTCTGCTGTTTTGCTGATACTCGCTCCATGGCTCCGAGCGCCAGCAATCATCCCACGTTCAAAGGCTGTTATATCGCGTTGTTTACCCGTATCTTCAGAAACAAATCACTTCTACTGTCGTGGTAAACAACCCGCTTCCCTATTTATAATGGTCTGGCCCTCTAGCAACTTCAGCGCTAAATTATAGCTAATTATAGTTAATTTGCCTACAAACGTCAGGTGGTCATAATAATCTGGCCACTCAGTGTATAGCTTCCTGAAAACATCTAGACTAAAATCCACCCATCAAGGCAACTTAATATTTGCATAACTCCTCCCAATAGCCAGCCCACTGCTTACATCAGGGCTGAGGGCTCTTGAATGGCGTACTAAGGCAGGCTGATGTTTTTATGGAGCTATGTACGGCAACCTGCCAGCCCCCCCACCAGCCATGATCTGACTGCATTGCAGAAATGAGCACAGAGCACATAGATCCAGTAATGGCACCACTGGCTCTAAAATAGGAAGCTATGTAAAGCTGCTTGATCATTACATAGAGAATCATAGAGACCCAATGATGACATCACTAAGTCTAAAACAAGGTATGGTCACAGAAACAGGTTTTATTTAAACATTTTCATTAGCATATCGATCGGAGGGTAGTAAAAAATAAGCAGATTAAACTCTAGCTTTAAATTAAAAGGTCATGACAAATCAGTGATCCTGCCGCCGGAAGGAAGTCACCAGTGGCCCCAGTGTCATATTTTGACTCTCTAAGCCTAATGTCACACTGACAGATCAGATGCAATTGATGGAAATGCCCTCCGCACACCTTTCAGCAGTCCCGGCCAATAATCAAAAGATGGTGCTCGCAGTAACTTCACGGATGGCACCGTGCAAAACACAAAATTGAAGAAAAAAGTCACCAGCACTCCACGATTTAAAATGAATGAGTCCTTTTAATGGACAATGAGATCCAACATGAGCCGACGTTTCGGGGCCACGCAGGGTCCCTTCTTCAAGGCAAGAGATGTGACCAGGTCTTGGTGAAGGAAGGAAGTCGCCAGTGGGGCCAGTGTCATATTTTGACTTTTAAGGCTAATGTCCCACTGACAGATCAGAGATCCTGGAGCCAGAAGGAAGTCGCCAGTGGCACCAGTGTCATATTTTGACTCTAAAGCTAATGTCACACTGACAAAACAATGATCCTGGTGCCGGAAGGAAGTCGCCAGCGGCAGAATCTCTTTTGGAGGGCACAGTTGAACAGTGAGACACTCATACGCTTGTATGTGTCTTTCCATTGCTGGCTGGATGACTGGGGTGTTGCTCTGGCTGTGGTTACATAGTTACATAGTTAGTCAGGTTGAAAAAAGACACATATCCATCGAGTTTAACCTATAGAGATATGTAAAAAACGAAAGAAGAAAAGCCTAGACAGAACGCTATGGCCACAATTACCTACTGTTGATCCCGATTCAGTGACTTACATTTCACTGGATTTTTGGCAGAGAGGAAGGGACACCTTGCACCTGAACCTGGCAAGGAAGCGACACATAGAAGCAGGTGAGTGTTCTCCCTGTATTTTCTAATGATCCTCTCACTGGTGAATTCTCGCTCCCAACAAGATTGCTAGTGCATCATTAGCTTTATACGTTCAGTTCGGTCACCCTTTGAAGAAAACAATTACATGTGATAAAACTTTATTCAGCTCTGGATAACCTGATTGAGGATGCAGAGCGATCGACAACAAGCAATGAACCCAGATCATTGTATGTAAAGATTGTTATGAATTGAGACATGTCTACAGGCAATACAAGTGCTTAAAGTAATTTACGTCCATAGGCAATTTTCTCGATGATGAAAATCAGACAATTCTCAATGGAGATGAAATGATTAGCAAGTGTTACATTGTGCCGAGGCGTTTCATCAAGTGTTCTTCAGTGGTATTCAACCGGGTTTTCTTATGATTCCACCCCGAGGCTCAAAATTTTCAGGGACGTTACTGACATTCATGGTTTATGTCCATAGTTTAAAGCCAGTTTCCCCAATATCTGTGTTCACAGTTTTAGGCCTTTTTTAGATGGGCTTCAGCTTGTATAAAAGCAATGTATACATCAAGATTTTATAGTATTTGTAAAGCCTTTGGCAAGCTTTCAGCAGTTTTCCCGAAGCCTTTAAAGAGAAATTAATTTCCAGTATGTTAACCTGAAACTGGCCACACAATATGCGAATTTTGGACAGTCCATCAAGAACGCACAGTGGGTGCTGTTGTTGGCACCCTTTTGGCCGGCAACCCTTGATCAGCTGATCAAAGAAGCCAGTTGGCAGATCTTCGAACAAACAGAGCCGACAGCCAATAAGCTGGCCAGCGGCCACTGTCAGAATGGCAGTGGGAGATTCCTCGATCAACAGTCGTAAGCACCGATGGAAGAATCTGTTCTATTTTATTTTTTTAGCCCACGGGTTGAACAAAGAAAATATTACAGTGTATGGCCAGCTTTAGGTCCTAAAGGGTGTTGCTGGCTGTCACTTTAAGGGCCTGGAAAAATTCACACTGGATCCTGGCACTTAGCGCATGCTTGTATTGCACAGCACATGGTACCTCATGCTAGATGTATTGGTGCGTTGCCTTGCCATTCCTTCTTAATAGCACCCCAACCTACCTTCGACTGGCCATTGCGTTGCAGCACCATGGAACATTGCAATGCTTTACTGGCTCTAATGCAAAACAAAATGCACATTTTTTTTCTTTTAAGGAAATTGTCTTTAAAGGCTTCCACAAGTCTGATCAAAGCTTGTCAAATGCATTGTGAAACTTTGCTGTACACTGTATTCTTATTCAAGGCAACAGTAAACTTCCACCAGGCACCTGGTTGTCAGAGATAGCTCCATAAACATCTGTGGGGCTTCCAACTGTGTCCAGCTGCAGATCAATGTGGAGAGAGAGAGAACATATTGACACCCAGCGGCAAAGGAAAGGTGTGTACAGGCTGCTGCAGGGGCGGCCATTCAGGCAAAGCTAAAGTCTGCAGTATTTACATGCCCTTAGGCAATGCATGCTCCCTCACCAGTTCTTTCATCTTCGCCCAATCTTCTGGGTTTGGCATCTCTGGCCATCTCGTAGCTTTCCTGCTAGCAAAGTTTCACTCTAAGAAGCCATTTAAATTTGTGCAATACATTGCCACACATTAACATGCTTTGCATTAAATGAGAACTATGGGGTTAAGGCTTTTCCCCATAGTTCTCCTTAGGGTAACGGGAGGACACAAACTAGCGTCCTCCCGTCACCCTAGGCTCAGTATACCGCGAGCTACAGCTCGCGGTATACTGAGACGCCGCAGTATACCGCGAGCTGCTGCTCGCTGTATACTGAGACGCAGCAGCTGAAGCGGCCCCCGACAATTGTGCCGGGATCCGCCCAGCTGTGTGACTGACAGCTGGCTCTGCCTATCTAGAGGCAGAGCCAGCTGTACCCGCCCCCTCCCCCGTCCGTTCTGCCAGTCAGCGCTGGAGGATCGGAGCGGGGAGGGGGAATCCAGCCCCTCCCCTGTCACGGCAGAGAGCCGTGACAGGATCGAGAGGTGAGCGAACGCCGGTGTGTGTTCGCTCACCTCCCGATCTACTGAGCCGACCTGTGATAGTCTCATTGTCACAGGTCGGCTAGAACTATGAGGTGAGTGAAAAGCACTCACCTCATAGTTCTCCTTTAAGGCAGCCCGTTCAAAGTGAATAGGCTGGCAGTGCATCCCAAGTGCTTAAAATGGCACATGACCCTTTTGTCTAAAGCAGTGCACTACTTTTTTGCAGTGGGCTACAACAAAGGTATGTTGCTTCAGTGCATTGGACTGCCATTCAAAATGAAGGGCATTGCATGCTTAAGTGAGAAAGTGAGTGAGTGGCCTAAAGTTGAAGTTTAATCTACTTATATGTTTCCTTTCTTGGTTCCTCCCTACCCCCATGCTAATGATATTTTTAAATAACACCTTTATGTTTTCATTATGATCCTTATTTTAGACCCAGTGACATCACCACTGGGTCTCTATACTTCTCTATCTATGTAGGCACATCATATCTGGTGGAAGGGGCCGACAAGGTGTAGTACATAGTTTCCTGAAAACATCACAGCACCCTGCCTTAGGACTCCTCTCAAGAGCCCACAGCTCTGATGCAAGTAGTAGGCTAGCTCGTGGGAGGAGTTATGGGGGGATATAAAAATGCGTTGATGGATGGATGTTAGTCTGGAGGAGAGCGTGTTCCTAGGCTGGCTACATATACATGCAGACAGCCCTAGACAACACCCACATGTGATGCTGAGCCTCTGTGATTGAAAGAACTAAAATTTAATTAATGAAATAGGCGAGCCAGGGACAGTCAGGCTGGGGAGGAAAGTGCTAGATAATGGTGGACATCCTGCAGCCAGGAAATTAGGTGGGCTCTATCTAACCTGTTGCAGTTTCTAATGCACATTGTGAGTAGCTGCTGGGAGGTCTGCATTAAAATGAATTTCTTCCTTTCTTTGCAGGGGCGAAGCACAGGTTCCCTTTAAAGGAGAACTATGGGGTCAGGGGTTTTCTCCATAGTTCTCCTTAGGGTAACGGGAGGACACAAACTAGCGTCCTCCCGTCACCCTAAGCTCAGTATACCGCGAGCTACGGCTCGCAGTATACTGAGACGCCGGAGCGGATCCCGACATCGATGTAGAGATCCGCCCAGCTGCTTGAGTGACAGCTGGCTCTGCCTATCTAGAGGCAGAGCCAGCTGTACCCGCCCCCTTCCCCGTCCGTTCCGCCAGTCAGCGCTGGTGGATCGGAGCGGGGAGGGGGGAATCCAGCCCCTCCCCTGTCACGGCAGAGAGCCGTGACAGGATTGAGGTGTTCGCTCACCTCCCGATCTACTGAGCCGACCTGTGACAGTCTCATTGTTACAGGTCGGCTAGAACTATGAGGTGAGTGAAAAGCACTCACCTCATAGTTCTCCTTTAAGCATTGCCTCTTCCTGTTGCCGTTTACTTGATTGGGGTCTGATTCCAAAAAAAGCAGCACAAAGCCATAGGATTTTTTGTTTTTTGTTTTTAGCAAACACAGATTAATCAGAAAAACAAATAATCTTGCTATTTGCCAAGAACTGAGCGGCTCTTTCTGAAGAGTGATTATGTTTTGATTACACCATCTAAACAATTCCTTATGGACGAGGAAGGAGTCGGATTCATAATGCCGGATAATCATCTTTATGAACGCCGGGGACATGAATCAAAGATTCACAGGTGAAGGAGGTTACAGATATGATTAAAACGCATTGTACGTGAAAAGGGAACAATTTATAGATTCGTCTCATGCGATTTGAGATGTTCGTTTAAGGTTGGCAAAGAGATTGTTAAAATGTTTTTTTTTTGTTTCTTGCAACTGTTGAAGAAGTTTCTATTTTTAAGTTGCATAGGAGTTGCTTAAAGTGAACCTGTCAAGACCTTAACACTATGGTGGTTTTAACCCCATTGAAATCAATGGGGCCGCGCAGCAATCGCTACCTGCATTGCGCAGGACCCCGCGATCCCGGTCTACACCGGGCCTAAGAAGTACATCCTGCGGTCATCTTCAATAAGTAAGTTTAGAAACTTCTAGCTCAATATGGTCATTAGGAGTGGGGATAGAACTTATGGAAATTCAATATAGAAATACATATTTATATTTTGTTATTTTTGACCATACCGTGTTTCCCTGAAAATAAGACCTAGTACTATTTTTGGGAATTGCTAAAATATAAGACCTACCCCGAAAATAAGACCTAGTTGTGACCATTGCCAGGGCTGGTGGTGGCATCAGGGGGAACTTGAAGAGCCGCGCGAGAGAATCAGCAGTGCCAAAGAAGCCAGCGCTAGAGGAAGCGAGCCGGCAGCGGAGGGAGCAGAGCCGCATAAGCTGATGTTTCCTCTATAGGAATTTTTTCTCTATAGCGGATGTTTCCTCTATGGCGCTAACTCCTGTCACAGGCGGAGTGATACCAAATGCACTCCGCCTGTGAGGAATCTATAGTGAAAGTGCGCTTCGTTTTTTTCTGGTTACCAAATTGCTCTTGGAAAGGTACGGCACCCCTGATTGCCGTGATCACCTTATTCTTAACTTTGCCATTATGGATATTTAATTAGGATTTGCATTAACTTTGGATGGTTATACATAAAAAAAAAAAAAGACCTACCCCGAAAATAAGACCTAGTGTGTTTTTTTGAGCCAAAAGAAATATAAAAAAAAAAAAACATCCGTCATTTAGCAATTATTTTGGAAAATTTGTAGCAAGTGCATCTGCAAGTTTCTTGCTGTACATAATTTACCTGGAGATCTGCCGGCATGTTATTGGCATTTTATGCCCAGTGGCATAGCCAGCCGGACACTCATTTAAAAAGCCTCCGTAGGGTTACTGTTTGTGAATTCTAAACAGTTGTGCATTTTAAGTGACCCTGTAATTTCCTGGACTTCAGCAGATTCAGCGAGAGACATTGTAATATGTGCTGGCTCCAGGGAAATGTAAATTGGGCATTAGGCAACACTTCATTACACATGTAAGGATAAAACAGCCCATGAATCCTGCTTGTTTTCTCAGTCTGTCCTTCTCTCCTCTGTTGTATTTCACCGTGTTTCATTATATGTATCGTGCCAGTGATCGAACATTCTCCCAGGCAACTTTATAACTGCAGTATTGTCATTACGATGTTAGGATAAAAGTGTTTACTGCATCTAATTAAAGGAGCAGTCCAAACCTGCAAATGTATGACTTTACCAGAGTACAAAGTACAAGTAGAGAGAGTGCAGGCAATGTATTCTAATTCGCCTTTCCAAAAGAAGATGTTTTTTTACACAACAGATCTTTAAAGAGACCCTGTCACTTTGTCAATGCAAGTGATACCAGGCCCATTTTAAAGTAGTATTGAAGTCAAAAGGTTTTTAAGCTATTTCAAATGCTGATTAAATCCCTTACAATGGACGCTGCTCTTTGATGTTTAAATGTTTTAGTTTCCTGCAGAATCAGCTGGTCCCCTGAGCACTGGTCCTGATATCCTGTTTTAAGGTGGCTCCTTTAGCTTGCATGGTCCCATGGAGCCACCATTGAGTGTGCCAGCAAGCTGTGGGTGTCTCCATAAATGCACAGACACAGCAAGGCAATCCATTCCCCTCCTCCTCTCTCTTCCTTCCTCCCTCCATCCTCCCCACGCCTCCAAGCTAGATGATGGACGGCTGCTGGAGGCTGCTTTGTCTCTTGTGATCTTGTACTGGACAGGAAGTTCAGAGAAGCCGAGCTAAGAGAGTTGGAGCTGTTTAGTAACATGTTGACTGTAAGTGCTTGGGCACAAATATAAAAGTCAACTTTGGGGGCTACAGGGTAATGTAAATTGGTTTGATTTGGATTCATTATTGAAAAAAGTTTGAAGGAATAATACTACTTTACATTCATTCAGATTACAAAAAGTTTACAAGTAGTGATTGCTGCCCTGCTGCTGCTCTTTCCACCAATGCAGCTGCTACAAAATACCTGGTGCTTCCAGGTATAGGAGAGCCTATGCCCCACCCATGATGCAGTGCTTGGACCTAGTTGTCATTTGGTCATTTGGCGAAGGTGATCTCATTACTCCCTATAAGTTCCAACACCAGCAGCTGCCTGATATTTTGAAAATGTTGCAGAGAAACAGGTGACCAGGTGTAGGATGTAAAGAGACCCTCTCGCTTTCATGTTGCCTTGAGTGGGCAAGCAAGGGACAATTATTGCAATGCAGAGCACTCTACTCGTACTCCATTTTGTATAACTCAAATAAAAATACAGTTATCAAAAAAAACCTGCCAGGGGCTTTGACCCTCCATGCTTTATCCACAACTAAATAAAATGTTTTGTTTGGAATTGGCCTAAACCAATAATTATTTCATGTTTAATTTCCTAACTTTTAAGTGCAGTTACCCCGAGCAACCAATCAGAATTCACCCTGCAGAAGTCAGACCAGTACAAGATGGATTCCGACTGGCTACTCTGGGTTACTACTGTTAAAGCCCAATTCCAGCTGCACCAAAGAAAACTGTTCAAAGTCTTACAGGCTACTTTGTTAAGAAAGCAGCAGCAGCCTAGAGTAGAGACACCTGTCCTCTGCCTATATATACGTCAGAGAAGGAGCCTTGCTCTTTGTGTGGAAGCAGTGGTTTCTCTGCAGAGGTCAAACATGCCTCTTGCTGAATCAGACCTATAGCTTTGCACTCAACAAAGCCCCTGATGCTCCCTACTGATTGGAGAGATCTTTCAGCAGGGGGCATGTCAGGCCTCTGAAGAGAGACCACTGCATTCACATACAGAGAAAAGGTCCTTCTCAGCAGCATGCTGGCAGGGGGCGGGCTTTTCTACCCTGCTGTAGCTACTTTCCTATGAAAAGGAACGGTAAGACTTTGCACATCTTTTATTTTGATGCAGCTGCAATATATTTAAAGGAGAACTATGGGGTTCTATCTTTTCTTGATTAATGCATTCCTTAGGCTAAATAAGTAAATTATGTAATTTACTCTAATTAGCCAAAATGCACAGTAAGGCTGTAAACCCTTATTTAAGGTGGTGGGCGGGGCTACGCGCCACAATGAGGAGACATCCCGACGTGTCTGACGGGATCCTCCCCACTGATCTTCCTCACTGTGACTGACAGTGATTCTTGAGAACTGCTGCGCGTCCATGAATATATGGAAATGCGCAGCAGCTCTCTCCTTACCTGCACGTCCCCGTGTGCCAGCCGGGCTCCTTCCCCCCTCTCTCTCTCTCCCTGCCCTGTGTCACACTGACATAATAAAAAGATCGTGGATCGCTGATGGCAGAGGGGAAGGAGCCCTCTATCTCTCTTCAGCATTTACTACAAATGGGAACGTCCATATATGGTAAATTATGTCACTGGAGATCCCTGCAGATCGGATGCTTGCCAGTCTGCAGGGATCCCCAGTGACACCATTTACCATATATGGACTTTTCCATTTGTAGTAAATGCTGAAGAGAGAGAGGGCTCCTTCCCCTCTCTCATCAGCGATCCCGAGTGAATTGAGGATGTCAGCGTCACACAGGGCAGGGAGAGAGAGAGGGGATGTATATATATGGACTTGCCCATTTCTGGTAAATGATGGAGAGAGGGATGGCTCTTTATCCTCTCTCTCTCCCCCTGTGTTATGCTGACATCCTAATTACTGGGGATCGCTGATGAGAGAGGGAAGAGCACTGAATGTGCAGGGAGGCTGAGTCCGTCTCTTGCTGCTGCCTTCTCACTTCAGACCCTGCCTCCCGCTCACAAATGCCAGCATGCACGAGCTGACAAAACACAGCTGTGCATGATGAGAGGAAGCGCGGCCACAGCAATGAGATCATTTGAAAAAAAAGCCGTGGGCGGCCGGATCAAATGTTAACGCCCCCTAAGAGGAAAGGAGCTTGGAGCAGGGTTGAAGACGCCATTTACTACAGGTTTTGAGGGTTTTATCTGCGATGTGCTGCAACAAAATTGAAGAAGCTGAGGATCAAAAAATTTGATTGGGTTTTGGTGCGGCCACCACCATCCAAAACAATGTTTATTCTTGGATAGAATAAGGAAGTGCTGGAACCTTTTGTTGTTTATTATTTATTTCTGTCTTCCTGTCCTGGTGACAGCAGCTCACCTTAGTTTTTCCCCTACCATACCAAGGACAGATGGCGAACCCAACCCATTGGGGCCACAGAGAGAAATTAAAATTGACGTAAAAATGTCCTCTTCCCAGTCTACCCAAAACTAAAAAAAGAAAGAGTTTTGCCTGGAGTTGGGTATTCAATGTTAGCATTTAAGAACTCCTTTTCGAAGTCAGGCTGTCAGGGAAGTCTCTAGAAAATATTTTCGCCGTAATTAAAGGAGAACTATGGGATTAGGGCTTTTCCCCATAGTTCTCCTTAGGGTAGCGGGAGGACACAAACTAGCGTCCTCCCATCACTCTAAGCTCAGTATACCGCGAGCTACAGCTCGCGGTATACTGAGACGCCGCAGCTGAAGCGGATCCCGACAATTATTTCTGGATCTGCCCAGCTGCGTGAGTGACAGCTGGCTCTGCCTATCTAGAGGCAGAGCCAGCTGTACCCGCCCCCTCCCCTGTCCGTTCTGCCAGTCAGCGCTGGAGGATCAGAGCGGGGAGGGCGGAATCCAGCCCCTACCCTGTCACGGCAGAGAGCCGTGACAGGATCGAGAAGTGAGCGAACGCCGGTATGTGTTCGCTCACTTCCCGATCTACTGAGCCGACCTGTTTCAGTCTCATTGTCACAGGTCGGCTAGAACTATGAGGATGAGTGAAAAGCACTCACCTCATAGTTCTCCTTTAATATGACCAGACGGAAGGGCGCTTCATTTCATGGGTACATTTCACTTGTAATGTGTGAGAAGTGAACCAATCAGAAACCAACATCTGATTTGCTTGCTCTCCGAATGTAATTTCCACTAGAACAGATCCCTTAATTACACCTCTGACGGCCCACCCAGATACCTGTACGTCTGATAGAGATTTGTGTTCAATAGACTAACTGCTCATCCATTTTCCTGTCATTTAAATGTGTAATTGATTTTATCTTGTGTAAAACCTCCATTGAGATTTGGTGAGGAGAAAATAGCATCCAATGCTCCGAGGTTCCTTACAGCTCAGAAATTAAGAAATTCTAATCTCTGTGCCAGTTCGGTGAGCCAAATATTGTACCACAGAGACAATAAAGTGGATATGATGTTTTTCTTATGTTAATTATGTTTTAGCGGTATACTGTTTTTATTCTGCACGCAGGCATTTTTTTCAAAAGATTATTTTCTTGAAGAGTGTTACATTTAAATGAAGCCTGTTTTGTGTAATTTTCCTACACAGGCATGCTTAGAGTTAACTTAAATGTAAAAGAGAATTATATAAGAACACGGATTGTGTTAAGGTAGCCATGATGGATGTCCAGATACCAGTTCAGATACCAGTGCCGATACTTGGCATTTTCATGAGAACTACAGTGTTGCAGCGGTTGCAGCTGGGACCTGGCTCTGGCGCTCCACCACTGTCCTAAAATCATTAGTCTGTATTGTTTTAGAAAAACGGTCAGGTGACAATAAACTAAAATGTATCAGTACTTGTATCTGTGAGTACTTGGGCAAGTATCAGTACTTGTACTTGGTAAAATGGTATTGGTGCATCCCTTATATATATTTATTTAAAACAAATCATACATCAAAACAGAGATGTACAAATCCCAGGAGCTCCGTGTGCTCCTTACAAATGACAGCTGTCTCCTAACTTTTGAATTTTTCTCTAGTGTAGTCTTGGAGCTGGAAAAGTATCTGTACTTGTACTTGTACCGAGTACGGTACTTGGTATCTGAACATCCCTAGTAGCCATGGCTCGAATTTTGGGCGACACCTGCGGAATCATCCAAAATTCCAGGTGTTGGTGGCCCCAGGAGTTGTCTCTACACTATTCCCCAACTGAACTGGGGGCTCGTTGTTTTTTTTGGTGTGGTAGATGCTACTTTTGGGTGCTGGTGATGGATGTTCATTTCCGGGGGGCCAGACGGGGGTGCTAGCTGTGGATGCTCATTTACAGGGGTGTGCTGGTGGTGCATGCTCATTTCTAGGGTGAGGGGGTGGGTGCTGTGGTGGATGCTCATTAGCAGTGCGAGAGGCTACTGGTGCTACCTGAGAGTCCGACGTCCCGCTCAGCTTACTGACATCACTGGTTGCCAGGAGCTGGATGGGACACCAGCCAGAGTGTTCTGCTCAGCCCCTAGCAACCAGTGACGTGAGTGAGCTCGGCAGGACGCCGGCCAGAGCATCTCTCTACACTATTCCCCAACTGAATTTGGGGGATCGTTGTTTTTTTGGGGGGGCAGGGGTGGATGCTAGTTTTGAGCACAGCAAACGAGCATCCACTGCCAGCACCCACCCCCTTACAGGTCTTAGCACATGACCTAATGAAATGCCTTGTGTTCAGAAGCACGGGTGGAATCGTGGCGGGTAACTGCGCGATCTGCCCGGAACGACTGGGGTGCCATTGGAAAATAATGGCACCCACAGCGCAATAGGTTCACACTTGGGCAACTGCTGGCAACGCGGTAAACCGTGCAGAATCAGGCACAATTGCTGCACGGTGGGGTGTCGCCTAGGTGTGCACTGGCCCGAAAGGAAACACATGTGGCTCCAAAACGTTGCATTTGCTTGTGACACCATGATTATCTAAACGCCAATAAAAGACGGATCGATGAAGTGGGCCTTAGTGTGGTGGTGACCTCATTATCTCCATTAGTCTTATGGCGCCATCTTTTGGCCATTTCCGCCCCCAATTAACCTTCATATACGTCGGTTTGGAGTGCGATGGGATACCTCTAAATGGTGATCAGCAGGGTCCCCAGACCTAGTATCCCTATTGGAAGTTTTCCCATCTATTCCTGTTCTGGTGATAAAACAAAATGTGGGATTTTCTTTCACTTTCAGTGATAATGGTCATCAGGACAAATGGAGAAGGTGAACCTCCCTAATGGGGTCACAGACAGCAATAAATACCGGGCTGGGGTTGTCATTGTTGTCCACTCCTCATATCCAAAACTAAAAAAAAAGTAATGGCTTAATTTGAACTTTAATGATACATAGTGCTTTAGCAAATGTGTGTACGCAGCTTCAGGTGAAAACATTATTAAATACACTTAACATTTTTGATAAAATCTAAAGAAAATTGATACAAAATTGATCCGTGTAAACACTGCTAGGACGCCAGTCTATTAGAGGCTCCTCCTGTCCATCTGTATTTTGGTTTCATCCCAAATTCCTTGTGTGTCCTCGAGTGGTAGCGGTGGGGGGGTTTGGGAAGTGTCCAGGTTAAATTAGGAACCATAAATTCAAATTTATTTTTAAGCAAAAGTATTAAGCATAAGCCGATTAATTGACAGGGATGTCAAAATAATCCCGTCCTAGCCCAATGCTTCATTAATTCCCATTTAATGAACTCTAGTTTTATATTGCGGTTGTGTTTTACTTTTTTTTCATTCTGCAGAATTTGGAATATTTTAAGCCTGTTTGGGGAATGTCTGTTTAGCATATGTTAAAACTCATTAATCAGCAAATAATGTATCTCTAATGGAAGTCTAGATCTCATCTGACAAGGAGCTGTTATTTTGGGTCGGTGCTTGTATTGCTAGAATAAATTGCAGGCTGGTTTAACACCATGCGTTGCCGTAATGCGAAATAAAATGCACATTTTTACCACGCGTTACTGCAATGCCTGTTAACACTTGGTAATGTGTGTATTTTTTTTGCGGTGCCATTCATTTGGAATGTCACCTACAGTATTAGACAAGGTACCGGCAGTACAGAGCACCACATCGCAACACTACCACTAGTGCAGGTCAATTTTTTTTATACATTAGGACCCGGATTTCCCACAAGGCCACCAAGGCCCGGCCTCAAGGCAGCAGGGATTAGAGGGGCAGCAGGGGTGTGGAGTTCCTATCTCCCGACGCCTGGGACATGCAGTCCAGTTGCCTTGACTTATTTTTTACAGATATAAAGGAGTAAACATTTATGTATTTCAAATGTGTATTTAGCTGCTCGGCTGCAATTAAAGGTGAACTCCAAGCACTAAAATATATATATATATATATATATACACAGTATACAGTATATATATACATGTATTTATCAGTAGCCGTCAAGGCTACACATCTACTTTGTGAGCATGAAATACCTTTTCAAAATCGCTGTGATGCACATAGCCTGTTTAGAGAGCAAAGCTGTGGCAGGGGCCCAACAAGCCACCAGCCACCCTGCACAAGGAGAGAGAGCAGCAGTGACCGGTCTTTATTACACTGGATTATTGCACAGATCTTGAAGAAATACACAGAGCTCACCAAGATTCAAGTATGCACATGACTCTTGCATGTAGACAATATTTGTTTAGCTTTAGGCTACAAAGTAAATATAATTTGATTTTCTTTTTTTATTTCATTGGTCAGCTTGATATAAATTAATATTTTTCAGAAGACAGCGGATTATTTTTTCATGTGCGGTGAGTCTGAAGGTTTGAAGTCTGAAATGCAGCCGAGCAAGAAGGTTGCTGATTAAAGACCTGATTTCAGCCCAAAAGCATCACGTATGAACGTGAAGAGGACGGCGCTCCAAACATCTGCTCCCTCTGTAATGTATTTAATAGATTACAAGACCACAGGCTTGGAGCCACACGGCCACTAATGCGTTCTGTGTGAAATGCATTAGAGGCCTTGCGGTTTCCAGCCTGCGGTGTTATTGGCGATGTCGCTGTAACAAATTACAAAGTGGGCAAAAATTTAGAGTATGGCATCTTCTGGGAGAATGTTTTTAACGTGTATCTAAATCCAAGAACAAAAAATGTTATACAGGTATATCACAACTTATCAGCCCTTAGATGTGTTAGTTACCCTTTTTCAGGTTTTTTTTTCCTTGATCCAGCCAGTAACATATCCTGTTCTAGGGTGACAATGTTTACTCGCCACACTGTATCTATGGAGGAGCAGCATTGTCACCCAAGACTTCTCAGTCCTGTTTTGAGCTACAGAACACATCCCTATTTACTATACCATATTAGGGATGCACCGAAACTAATACCAATTTTGATATCGGTGCCGGTACTGAGCATTTGCACTAGTACTTTCCTCGTGCAAATGCTCGGCTACCAAAAACCGATACTGTCGCTTTAATTATTCAAATTGAAGTGACTGCCTTAGGTCCCGACGCTGGCTGGGGACCTCGGGTCAGCCTTCTTGAGAACCACTCGGCACCTGTTTACAGAGCTTCCACCGGCCTGCATATCTCCGCATCCTGAGACCCTTCGCACATTTCCCCCTCCGGAGATTCTCCGCCCCAAACATCACCACGAAGCAGAGCGGCAGCGCAGAGTATGTAGCAATATATACACTATTATAATGTATTGCTTGGATTTGTAGTCCTCTAGAGCTTTTGACATTCTGCATTGCTGTATAATATATTGCTGTGATTGTAGTCCTCTATAGCTGATGGTATTCTGCATTTCTGTATAATGCATTGCTGAGATTTGTAGTCCTCTATAGCTGGTGATATTCGGCATTGCTATATAATGTATTGCTGAGATTTGTAGTCCCTCTACAGCTTGGAATCGGTGGCAGAACTAACATGGTTGCAGCTGCGAGCAGGCCCTGGCGCTGCACCACTGTCCTAAAACCATTAGTCTGTATTGTTTTAGAAAAACTGTGACATGACACTAAACAAAAAGTATCTGTAATTGTTATCAGCGAGTACTTGAGGAAAAGTATTGGTACTCGTACTCGGTTTGGAAAAAACATTGCATCCCTGTAACATAATGGGAGGTGTTCTGTAGTACAAGGGAATGAACTGGGCAGGGCTGACAACACTTGGGGTTATGGTTAGTACTGGGTACCACCACTTGGTGCGTTGGTGCGGTTTGCAGAATGACAGTGGTGTGCCAGTTACTGGAACGCTCTCTGCAGTCCGGCTCCAGGCATTGAAAGAAGCCCAATAGGATGCTGGCAGAGGGAGGCAAGCGCAGGCAGCTCTGTAATGTGTCACCCTATTGGACGTCTCTCAGCTCACTCAGCAGAGCTGCTGTAGTCTCCCTGTAATATATGTAACAGAGCAAATAAGAGAATTTGATTGTTGGGATATATAATATCCTTTAACATTAAAGTGATATGAAAGTCAAAAGGTTTTTCAATTGCTGATGAAATCACTTACAATGGATGCTGATGTTTAAAAGTTTTAGCTTCCTGTAGAATCAGCTGGTCTCCTGAGCACTGGTCCTGATATCCGGTTTTAGGGTGGCTCCTTTCCCTTGCAGTGTCCTATGGAGTCACCATTGTGTGTGCTAGTAAGCTGTGCGTGCCTATCAAAAATAGGAAAATGGGGCTTTTAAGGTACTCGGCGCAACACCAGATCTCACAGTTTGAGAAAACTTAATATTTTGGGTGTGGTACAGGTGTGCTGGAGGGACCACCAAATATAGATTACTGTAAGCCGTGTGTCTCCAGAAACACTCAGGCACAGCAGGGCAAGACACTTGCCTGCTCCCCTTTCCTCCCTTCTCAGAACTAGTAGATGGACAGCTGCTGGAGATTGAGCTCTTCCGTGTGATCTTGTACTGGACAGGAAGTTCAGGGAAGTGGAGCTGAGAGAGTTGGAGCCGTTCAGAAACATGATAACTGTAAGAGCATGGGCAAAAATGTAAAGAAATCCTTTGCGATGTATATTTGTTTGATCCGGATTCATTATTGAAAAAAAAAGTTTGAGCATTTTATATTACCTTAATATCTATATCCAGGGCTATTGTACTTCTTTATTGAGAGTACAGAGTTCGCTAGGTGCTATATTCTAGAAGTTCCTGAAAAGGTGACAGGTACTCTTTTAAAACATTTAGAAATCAATCCTTTGGCTCTGTGCCATGAAATCTTATTTGTTTTCTAACCCAGATTTTTTTCCATCCTAACATATTGATAAATGATCTATTTGTTCTATCATGGGTCCCCGCTTTAAGCGCCGGTGATTGATAATCCGTCGTATGCGTTGACATATGCTTGGTATAGTTTTCTATAATGCAATCATGGCTTTACAACAGGATTACAGATCCTCTCGGAGGCTGAATACACTTTTTTTTTTTGGCTTCGTACACATTCTTGTGACCTGTAGTGATTTCACCGAGGTTGAACATACTGTAATGGTCCTTGGAACATATTATTAGATATGTGTGGGGTTATGTTAAATGATAAATCGCTGTGAAAGGAGAAGCTTGATTACGCTTTGCATCATTATGTTCCATTAATTGCTTTTTTTTAAATAATTGCTGGCTCTGGGAAGTAGATGCACAATATAACAGGCAGTGCACAAGTATGAACAGTTGGAGATTTTACAATGGGTTTTAGCCCTCAGCTCATTTATCTCTCTGAGAGAGCAGGCGGCTTTGTAAAGTCTGAGCCCTTATCTGCAACCAGTGCTCAAGTGGCATCTCATTGGGTCACGTTTGTGAGTGTGCGTTTGGTGGGGGGGATGTGGCAGGCATAGTGGCATGGCCGCTGTGTTGCACAATGTTTGCAGTGTGCCTGCCGCCCCCTTTCTGGCCAGAGCGTCTCAGGTTGCGAGGAGCCAGACGGGGAGATGTATAAGGGCCATACACATCTTCTCTCCCAGCTTTTAGCCCCCCACCCAACTCATGGCAACCAATTATGTCACTGGTTACCAGGAACTGAGCGAAATGCTCTGGCCATCATCCCGCCCCTTGGTAACCAGTGAAGTCACTGGCCAGAGCGTCCCAGGTTGCTAAGAGCTTGGTAGGGAGATGTATATGGCCCTTACACACCTTTCTGAATGCCACTTAGCAACCTGGGATGCTCTGGCCAGAAAGGGGGTGGCAGGCACACTGCAAACGTCGTGCAGCAGAGCTGCCATGGGCGGGGCGTCTGAGCCTGAGTACCGCCCAGGGTTAGCGTGCACCAGCAGCAGCATTCCCTCCCCTTCCCAGCACAGCCTCAGGGTAACCACTGAGTGTTGATGTGGTCTGGTTGTTGGCAAAGCTGACTCCTACAGAACTAAAATTTTAGGTATCTGCTGCATCACTTTCCCCAAAAGTCGATCAACCAATTTCAAATAAGGTGTGTTAAAGCTCATTTACTACTTATCATCATGCGAACACTTGAAAGTCCATTGCCTGGCCATAGGGTTACTTTAAGAGTCGCAAAACTACTAAAACATACTAAAAGTATATTTGTGTTCTGAATATAAAATGATTAAATATAAACAAAAAACTATCTATATATATCTATATGGAAATATAAATATGGCGACATGGGGAGCGTGGAATGGTTTGTAGAAAGGCAATTAATTCAACTGTCGATGCCACAACTTTTTACTTCTTTCCCTGCCAAGAATCACATAACATCCTTTAAGGATCCTGAAAAATTAGCTGTCTGGAATTAGGCGTCGGAAAGCAATTATCTGTAAATATTGATCTGAGTTTTCCGTCAATGGATTCCTCAGGGTTTATTACTAACCCAAAGTGGAAAGCATAGGCTTTATGAGGTCTCTCTTGGAACTTCTGGGGGGCTAGTGGTTTGCCCAAATCATGGGTTGTCAATACATGCATGCTCTTTCTCATGGCCTCAAGATTAAAGCTTCACACACAGGAAAACCTAAAATGTCACCCAATAAAGTACATCTAATCCCAATCAATAAATCTCACAATAACTTTTTATTAACTTTTTAATGCAATTATAAAAGTAGTTTTACAGCTTTTTAAAATCTGCAGTTTTCATTAAATAAATCCTGGTGATCCTGTGCTAAAGTTCCTTGTTCAGCCATTTCCTGTTTTGGGGTGATAACTGTCTTGCCACTGTGTTCCAACATTGTCACTCTGCCACATGCACCCCTGCTGGAGACCATGAGTAGATGTGGCACGATGCATTGCGCAGGCACAGCCTGCCATTATCGGGAACCCAGTCCAGAGCAATGTTGTACAATTGATGCTGCAGGGAATGCATGTAGCCTGAAAGAGACTAGAGAAGATCAGCAAGACTGAGATGTAAAGGATGAAAAAAAAGGGAAAACATTGTATATTATTTGGAAAAAAAATCAAAATATACACAGTGTCGCAGCGGTCGAATGTGCGACTGGGCCCTGGTGTTCCCCAACATGGGGGGGTGGGGCCTGGAAAGGAAGAAGAGGGCCCAGCCCCGGTAACCACCAACGTGTCGGCATTGCCTCCTGGAACTACATCAGCATGTACTGTGTCCAGTGCAAAATGTCGGTCTTCATTGTTTCTGGCACCAGGGCCCTGAGGTTTCTAGTTACCTCTGCATCCAGGTTTGGTTTACATCTACTTTAACCTAGTTATGCATTTTTTAAGAGCATTGAATGTAGTTTCAAATGCTGCTACAATAAGTGTCTGATTGCTGCATTTATGTTAGCTTCACATAACCCACCATGAGAAAGTGAGAAAGAAAGAAAGAAAGAAGGGGCTATCAGTGGGAGCCAGTCAATGTCCAATCAGTAGGCTGGGGGTGAAGAGTGACCATGCAAATCCATCATAATACAAAAAAAATAATGTTATATACTGTATATACCGTGTTTCCCCGAAAATAAGACACTGTCTTATATTTTTTTTGGCTCAAAATAACACACTAGGTCTTATTTTCGGGGTAGGTTTTATTTTTTTCAAAGTTAATGCAAATCCAAATGAAATAATCCAAAATGGCAATGTTAAGAATAGGGTGATCAGGGCAATCAGGTGTGCTGTACCTTTCCAAGAGCATTTTGGTAACCAGAATGAGCGAAGCGCGCTTTCACTATGGATTCCTCACAGGCGGAGTGCATTTGGTATCACTCCGCCTGCGACAGGAGCCGTCGCTATAGAGAAAGCATTGGCTTATGCGGCTCTGCTCCCTCCGCTGCTGCCTCGCTTCCTCTAGCGCTGGCTTTGTTGGCACCGCTAATTCTCTCCCGCCTCTCCTGCGGCTCTTCAAGTTCCCCCTTATGCCACCTCCGGCACTAGGAATGGTCACAACTAGGTCTTATTTCCAGGGTAGGTCTTATATTTTAGCAATTCCCAAAAAATAGTACTTGGTCTTATTTTCGGGATAGGTCTTATTTTCAGGGAAACACGATATATATATATATATATATTCATTCAACAAAGATTGATGCACATATGATGATCTATTCCATAAATAATACATCTTACAATAGTACAATAGTGGGACCCCTCATAATGGCCTGATCCTTTATAAAAAAAAACCTTTATGAATTAGTCCCTGTCTCACTCCACCAAGCCAAAGGGATTTATTTTGAGCGGATTTGCATTTAAGTCTCTGCAAAGGTTTTCAAATTTGCCAAAATGCAAAATGACCAAGATTCCCGAGCAGATTTCCTACAGTAAACCAATTGTGATCCATTTTTCATACATAACTGCGAGTTCCTGTAAGTACAGCACGTTCAGTCGAAGAAACAGAATGAGTACATCTATTTATTACCCAAGCACACAGGCTGATCATTTATTTTTCACCAGTAAAATGTTATTAGGCTTCCAACAAGCTCATGGTAATGCAGCGCCATAAAACAAAGTAACAAGTATGAGGTATTACTAGAAGGAACAAACTTTTGTTAGGTTTTGGTAGCTGAACCTGCAATGTTCTGTTTTAGAGAGCTAGGCCCAGTTCGGCAGTCCCACAGTTCAACCAATTGGGCCGATGAGGCCAAACAGCTGTGTTCACTCCGGTATACAAATACTCTTAAGGGTTCTTCAATCAGTTCATTCATAAAGAATTGAGTTAATGGGGAAAATACCACATTAGGGCCACTGAATAGAGCTGAGGATCAAAGGAAATAAATTCACCGATCAGTTGTAACATTATGACCACCCACCTAATACTGAGTAGATCCCCCTTTTGCTGCCAAAACAGCCCTGACCTGTCAATGCATGGACTACAATAGACCTCGGAAGGTGTACTGTGGCACCAAGTCATCAATAGCAGATCCTTCAAGTCCTGTAAGTTGTGAGGTGAGGCCTCCATGGATCTCACTTGTTTTTCCAGCACATTCCCCAGATGCTGGATTGAATTGAGATCCGGTAGAATTTGGAGATAAAGTCAACATTTCAAACTCGTGTTCCTCAAACTATTCTTGAACCATTTTTTCCAGTGTGGCAGGGCGCATTATCCTGCTGAAAGAGGCCACTGCCATCAGGGAGTACCGTTTCCATGAAGGGGGACTTGGTCAGCAACAATGTTTAGGTCAATGGTATGTATCAAAGTAACATCCACATGAATGGCAGGACCCAAGAAACATTGCACAAAGCATCACACAGCCTCTGACGGCTTCCCTTCTTCCCATAGTGCATCCTGGTGCCATCTCTTCCCCAGGAAAGAGAGACACATGCACACGGCCATCCAGATGATGTAAAAGAAAATGTCATTTATCAGACCAGGCCTTCTTCCATTGCTCCGAGGTCCAGTTCTGATGCTCACATGCCCATTGTAGGCACTTTTGGCAGTGGACAGATGTCAGCATGGACACCCTGACTGGTCTGCGGCTACACAGCCCCACACCAACAAACTGCGATGCATTGTGTGTCCAGACACCTTTCTATAAGAAGCAGCATTAACTTTTTCAGCAATTTGAGCTCCAGTAGCTCTTCTATTGGATCGGACTGCATGTGCCAGCCTTTGCTCCCCACGTGCATTAGTGAGCCTTGGCCACTTATGACCCTGTCTCCAGTTCATCGGTTTTCCTTCCTTGGACCACTTTTGGTAAAACGCAAAAACGCGCTTAAGAAAATGAGGATAAAATGCTGGTGTAAATGGGGACTAAGGAGGGGTGCCACTGGGTGTGTGAATGGAGAACTTCTCCTTTGGTAGGGGGCAACTCTGAGCCTTTGCCCTGGGTGACAGAATGTCCATGTAGTCAGCATGCATGCACTATATGTACAGTATGAAAATATATCTGATGCTAGATCCACTTTATCACCATAGGATATGTGTCACGTATCTTGCTGTGCAGCATAGAAAATGTGTGTTAATCTCAGGACTGGCTGTACAGAATTAAATACAATTAAATGTTATACCTGCCTACTGCAGGTGTAACATGTTTGTAGTTCAACTGCCTTTTTTTTTGCTATTTGAATAGAGTTTCGCTTTAAAAATCTCAATCCTTTCTTAAATACCTTTTATATTCCTGAACATTAAATTTTTCACTTTCCTTCTTCTTTTTTCCCCCATTGGTTTAATTACACCTCTGTGATTTCTGTCATTTATTCCTGATATCGCCTTGACTAAATAAGGTCAAAATTTTAAATACTAGAGGTTATTCACATCAGCTTTTCGATGGGAAAGAAAATATAAAGATCTTTCATTAAAAGTTTTACATTAAGAACAGAGAAGATTAACTTGCAGAGATTAGGTCAGGTCAGGCAATAATTGCCTGCTGCATTTTCTATGTAATAATTTCTTATCAGCCCTAGAAAGAGTGCAGACCACGGGGGCATTATCAGCCGCTTGCCATCTGAAATGAAAAAATGAAGCAACTACTATTTTAAATGGAAGAAGAAAAAAAGTTGAATCGACAAGGTCAAAACTTACTCTTAAAATATGATGTGTGTGTCTATATACAGTATATGTATGCTTTGCAAGGAACTTTGGATGATGTGTATGAATTACTGAGGTTTCTCACCTACACATTGTGAGGGTCTTCAGGGTTTATGATTGACATGGAGTTTTTGTTTGCTTTTGTTGTCCTAATAAGTCCTGTTCTGTATCCTGGAGCCTGGAGGCTTTGTAGAGCTTTGGTTGGTTCACCTTCAGACTGTGCCCTCACCAACAGGACCGTTTCCTCACCTACAGGACCGTGTCCTCACCTACAGACTGTGCCCTCAGCTACAGGACTGTGCCCTCAGCTACAGGACCGTGCCCTCACCTACAGACTGTGCCCTCACCAACAGGACCGTGCTCTCACTGACAGACTGTGCCCTCACCTACAGACTGTGCCCTCATCTACAGCACCGTGCCCTCACCTACAAGACCGGCAATCACCTACAGACCGTGTCCTCATTTAAAGGGCTTTGCCCTCACCTACAGACTGTGCTCTCACCAACAGGGCCGTGCCCTCATCTACAGACTGTGCTCTCACCAACAGGACCGTGCCCTCACCTACAGACTGTGCTCTCATCTACAGGACCGTGCCCTCCCCTACAGACTGTGCTCTCATCTACAGGACCGTGCCCTCACATACATACTGTGCTCTCATCTACAGGACCGTGCCCTTGCCTACAGAACAGTACAAATCACAGAACTGGATGGACATAAATAATAATCCTGTGGCAGGTATAAAGCTCCCCTATGTATATTTAATCTGCATATTAAGCCGTTATTCTGGAGTTCAGCTTTTTAAAAACAGAAATGGTATAAAGTCATCGCACACGTGTAATGATCATTGAACGATTTCCTATGCTAGTTTGTCGCTCGGCTGCAGAAGAGCCAAAAGAGAAGTGCCTGGAACGGTTCCAGTCGTGTTTCATGTGCTGGAGGCTGAGGGACAATGGCAAAGCAGTCTAGGAATCGGATTGCAGCCGTGCCAAGCAATAAAATGTTGCATTTACAGAAAGAGACGGAGTAACAGGAAATTATTATGTGCCGTAATTAATGAAAGCTGTTTACAAGAAATCTAAATGTAATCTTAATGTAGATTTATTTGTTGACAGAATGAATTAAATATAGACAATTTGGGGATTGTGCACTCCAAGTGGATTTGCAGCTACGAAAGAGGACCACCTCGTTCTCCTCATTGTCTGCCTAATGTGTATTTGTTTTAAGCAGCCGAGTGTTTTTCCGAGAGGACAAGTCAGCATAAATTATCTCCAGTGGTTTTTCCGTCACCGCGTTTATGGCATAAATTAGCAACGCGCCGGCTGTGAAATCTGCAGTTTGTTGCTAATTCAGTGCCTTAAACTATGAACAGAGGTCCAGAGAGTCAGTCTCCTTCCTGTCCTCCTAAAGATAAACTATAAATAGAACAGACACAGAACAATCCACCTTCCTATTCATACATACATCATTAATTATTATTTGTTTTTGCAAGCAATGTATGTGCTTCATTTACATTATATCAGCCTCTCCCTGTACAGCAGTGCTTAGACTGGGGGAGGGAGTAGCAGCACAAGGAGCCAGTCCGCTCAGTGCTCATGTGCAGGGCCGGATTTACTCTCTCTGCTGCCCCAAGGCCAGGTCCCCAATGCGCCCCCCTACCTTCCAAACCCCCCCCCCCCATAATTGAGAATAGCAGACCTGCAGGCTGCATACAAGTGATCTCAGTGACATCACCGAGATCACAAAACAAGTGGCGGCTTCCCCGTTGTACAGTTAGCTCGGCTTGCCCAAAGCAGGGCTAAATGTAGAAAACAACTACCCACCCGGCGCCCAAAACTGCTTGTCCCGGGCCATTGGGAGATAGGAATTCCACACCCCTGCTGCCTCTCTACTCCCTGCTGCCCCCGAGGCGGGGCCTTGGTTGACCTTGTGGGAAATCCGGCCCTGCTCATGTGCTAACAATGGATACGCTGATATGGGAAGTGAGCAGAGCTTCTTGTAGTCCTCATACAGCAGAGCTCAGGCTGGGAGAGGTAGATGCAGCACAGAGAGCCAGTCAGTTCAGTGCTCATGTGCTAACAATTGATACGCTGATATAGGAAGAGAGTAGAGTTTCTTGTAGTTCTCATACAGCAGAGCTCAGGGTGGGAGCCAGTCAGCTGAGTGCTCATGTGCTAACAATGGACATGCTGATAGGAGAACAGATAATGTTTTTTTTTTGTCTCCCATACAGCAGAGCTTAGACTGGTGGAGGGAGTAGCAGCACAAGGAGCCAGTCAGTTCAGTGCTCATGTGCTAACAATTGGGGGGGGGGGGGGCAGCACAAGGAGCCAATCCATTGTGCTGCAGTGCTTATGTGCTAACAAGAAACATGCTTATAGGAGGAGAGAGTGCAGTGGCAGAGAGACACGCTCATCATATACTGCTTCTTCTTTCACTGCGCTGGGGGAGGGACAAGACCTCTAAGTGTAATTTAAATTAGTATTAAACTCTCATACTTTTTTAAAATAATTAATCCAGATATACAAATATACATCACCTAGCAAAGTATTTTGTTACATTTTTGCCCAAGCGCTTACAGTCATCATGCTCCTAAACATCTCTAACTCTCTCAGCTCCACTTCCATGAACTTCCTGTCCAATACAAGATCACAAGGGACAGAGCAGACTCCAGAAGCTGTTCATCTACTAGCTTGGAGGAAGGAGAAGCGAGGAGCAGTCGAATGGCTTGCCTTGCTGTGCCTGTGTGTTTGTGGAGGCACACACAGCTTACTAGCACACACAAGGGTGACTCCATAGGACCCTGCAAGGGAAAGCAGCCACCCTAAAACAGGATATCAGGGCCAGTGCTCAGGGGACCAGCTGATTCTGCGGGAAATTTAAACTTTTAAATATCAAGGAGAAGCATCCATTGTAAGTGATTCAATCAGTATCTGAATTTTTAAAAAAATCTTTGCTTCTCTGCTTCTTTCTTTGTTTAAATGTCTTTATGGCCATTGGACATGAATAATGATTTCTGTGCTGCAGTGCACTTGTGCACTCTATGGAGATCACAAAATGCTAGAGGCAGCCCCTGCACAAGTTTACCTAAACCCTGCTCATCTCCCCTTTTCATGTAACCCCAGAATATGGAATTATTGATAGCAGAATACAACTATGGAGTCACCCATGATCCTTCCTCAGTTCTGGTCTTGAGATGCACGTTTTACACCAGTCATGAATGCTGGGGCTGCCACCTTTTAGCAGTTTATGATCTCTAGAGATGACATAAGTGCAGTACAAGACTCTGAATAGAAGAGATATGAGGAATGGTTGCCTTTCTTTGTCTCATTCTTTGTCTGCAAGTACAGTGCAGAGGCAAAGCCGTGTATACACTGACCTTACATGCGTTAACACCTCACAAAGCACAAAGAAAGAAAAAGCTCTTACAGTTTATGGAGTCTGCATGTCTCTAACAGCAATACAAATGTGAAATCATTAAAACAAAACTGCTCACCGCAGTCGATAGGGGGAGGTGGAAGGCGATCTAATTACAAACGATTGGCAGAATCCTTCTACATTCCCCTATTACCTCGCGGGCAACTAGATCAGTATATAGTGACTCCCTTAAAATCGAATATGGTGATGGGACTCTCGATATTGGGTCATCCCTTTTAAATCCTCACATTTATATATTTATATGTCTATGTACAAGACCAAGATACTGTGCATACTGTCATGTTATTCAGCAGGTTGTACTTCTTGTTGAATGTGGTCCACCCGCGACTTGGTTAACAAAACACGAGAAACAAATAAAAAAGAGAACAAATGCGTGTACTGTACTGTATTCTTACGGTCACATGGTGACCTTGTTTAAGCCTAAATAAGCTATTTTGAAAAAAACAAACAAACTGCTCAGCATTTCATAGCTGTCTGTTTTTAGCGTGGCCGAGGCACGATCCTCGGTGACACCCAAGGATCTTAAAGCAGGATGGGCAAAGAAAACAAAAAATGCCATCTTTCTGGTTTAAGACATTAGCTAATTTGCCTGCTGCAGGCCTCCCAGAGACTGAGACCAAATTAATAAGTTACATTTTGAGATCTAAGCAGCTCAGTCATTATAACTGTAGAAAAGTTTTTGCTTAGACCCAAGGTCATTAACTGATTTACTTTATCCTCCAGACGCATCCATGCCGCTGTACACCGAACATTAAGCTGGTGGGATGTAAAAAGTTCTAATGTGTTTCATTATCTCTTTAGATGTGTCGTTCCACTGTTTATCTTTTTCTAAATATCATTTTATCAAACCGAAATGCGAGCGCCCTGGCAGCAGTCAGGTATTAAATGGTGAGAAGGAATTTATAATTAGCATCATTATCGTTTGCTTGCGATTGGTTGCCCTAAAGGCAGGCTCGTTTGCATTATGCTAATGAGCTTATTTCCAAAATTTGGGGAAAAAAAGCAAATGTATTATTTATGGATCTTCATGGCCACATCTAAACCTGATAGGTCAGTTTTGTGTGGATGTTGTCAAGTCAAATCACTTCTTGGGCTTTTGTGTTCTTTGAAGAGCCCCAATGGTCATGTAGCGCTCACCCCCGAAGGAGCCGCTGGAATAACCCGGATCATCACTAGTCTGTCGGGGATTTGGTCTTCAGCTGCCCCGTTAGCATTTAACCGTTCCCTTCTAGTGCCCACAAAACTGATGTCCACTCCAGTAATGTAATCCTGAATAACTTTTATTAAACATCGTTACACTGGGGAGAGAGGGTATAGGGATCCTAGACCCCCAGGGTGTAACAGACATAGACTCTAGACTCACCAGAGCTTGTTAACATCTTAGTGTAAATCCACTTGTGGTACAGTGAATAGTAATTGGAGTAACAGATGGGCAGGAGATGCGTTCAGATCCTCAGCAGGAGAGACACCAGCCATGCTCCTGAGGTCCTCTATGTTCCAGGCACCTCCAGCAGACATCAGCTTCTCTGGTTCTCCTCCTCTGATAACAGCACAGGCCTCCTCCATACTTGAGGCCTAGGGAAACTGTTCCCACACTCCAGCCTCTGCCCACCCGAGGTGGTGTCAGCACCAATTCAGAGATGATTTGAGGATCTACAGCCGAGTGATACACAAAAAGGATACATTTTTGTTAATAGTTAAAGTACTTGAATGTATTTTTAAAATGTAACGCCTGAGTTTAGTGTCACTTTAAATATATAATAGAAGGCATTTTGTTATATCTGTTGGATGAGTTATTTAAAATATCTGTTAACCTTGACAGAAATCCAGAGAACTGTTAACTTCCTGAGCTCTCTGCCTGTGCTGCACTGTTATTTTCGTACTGTTGCCAGCTATCTCTGAGTACTACAGAACCCACTCGTCTATGTTATGTAGAATAGAAGAGGGGAGAGGTTCCATCCAATCCTGTTTCTATTGTGCTGATACAGTAGAGTGAAAGAGTGTTGTCACACTAGGACTAGCAGAATCACCAGGCAAAAATAAAGACATAAAAGCCTGAAAAAGGAAAAGTAACGCAGACACCACATCCAAGGACTGATAGGATGCAATATATTCTATTTTGTTTTTGGCTTTAGATGAACTAAATACTAAGATACATTTTAAAAAAAAGTTAAGGTACTAGAATGCATTTTTTAAGATTTAGCTGCTGAGTTGTGTCACTTTAAGGGTGGGACTAGAGGAATCTGGTAGGGCAGAAGTGGCAAGCAGCATATGCATGCCCTACAGGGCAACAGGCAAGTAGATGATATATTACTGCATCTGATGTCTAGAGGCATAATGAGTCCTTTTCAATGATGAAATAGAGAATTCTATTCTTTTCTGGGGCCAAGTTTAGCCTCTTTTTGTCCTTAATGAGGGTGACAACACCTGAGGCCCTTGACATAGACCCAGTTGCAGTCTCACGGCTAAAATGAATCTTTCTTGATAACTTTTAACACTTGCTAGTGACCTTGTACCAATTTGCTACCAGAGACTCTAATAAGTTGCTATACAATTCTGCTGTCAGGCTGTATCCAGTTGAGCTGCTTAAGAGAAGCATTGTTTGCCTTCTGGTTGTGTACAGAACCTGAACCTTTTTCTGGGCGATTAGTCCCTTGTGTGTGGCTTGCTCCAGCATTCAGTAAAAAGCTGTCAATTGCTGCCGGTGTGTGCATGGCTTATTTCTCTGGGGGGTCATCCAATCTGAAACCTGGAAGGGGAGAAGTAGCCACTCCGCCATTCCTCGTTACAAATGCATTTCCAGACTCGCTGTTGAGTTTACAATGCTGCATACGTAAAGATTTTTTTATTTTTTAAGCCTTTTTTTGTCTTGAAACATTTGTTACCTTAAGATCAGAAGATTAGAAACAGATAGAAAAAACCACAACTTTGTTTTCACGACTGTGAATCATCTGATTTGCTTGACTCGTCTGACAAACTGTTCCATTCAAAATGTCCTCCTTTGTGCAGATAAAACAGTTTACAGACATTCAGAAACTTAATAACAGCATGAAACAAAAGGGCATCCTGACATCTTGTTCTCGCACGCAGCAGTAAGACAAGTTCTCAGCTCTGTCATTATCCTGGGTACGAATGCTACACCACCTGCTCAAAGAAATAAACTTTTTTTTAAATACAGTTCGCTATTCAGTCTGTTCTGTCTGCGTACAGTAATTATGGAGCCTAGTTTATCAACTTGTCTTAAAGGGAATGTAGAATGAACTTGTGTACATTATTTATTATGGATGAGATTTTTTTTAAAAATGATAAAACTTCCAAACAGTTTTCCTTTTTTAGTCAGGAAAATATGTAATATTGCACATGAAGGCTATGTGGCATTTCAATAGCTTAAAGGAGATAGAGGTCAATAGCTTAAAGGAGAACTATGGGGTATGAGTTTTTTCCCATAGTTCTCATAAACATAAACTAGCGTCCTCCCATGACCCAGAGCTCAGTATATTGCGAGCTTCAGCTCTCTACATACTGAGAGCGCCGCAGCCGTGACGGATCCCGACATTACTGGCAAGATCCACCCAGCTGCGTGATTGACAGCTAACTCTGCCTATCTAGAGGCAGAGCCAGCTGTACCCGCCCTCTCCCGTCCGTTCCACCAGTCAGCGATGGAGGATCGAAGCGGGGAGGGGGGTAATCCCTGCAGGGAGCCGTGAGTGACAGTCATGGCTCTCTGCAGGGACATGATCGAGAAGTGAGTGAGCGACGGTATGTGTTCGCTCACTTCCCGATCTATTGAGCCGACGTGTGACAGTTTAATTGTCACACGTCGGCTCAAACTATGAGGATGAGTGTAAATCACTCGCCTCATAGTTCTCCTTTAGAGTAGTATTAAGGTCTGAAGGTTTTTTACCTTAATGCATTCCCTGCATTAGTTGAAAAACGGCCCAGCACCTTTTTTTTCCCCACGGTCCCCCCCCCACAGTTACCTGTCAGCTGCGCTTGTTCCCACCACCTTTCCCGAAGCGATCCTTCGTTCCCCGAACCTCTGCGTTGCCGGGGGAGGATACTAATGGCAGAGGAGCCATAGACTCCTTCTGCCATCAATCAAAGAGAGAAGGGGCGTGGCTTGCCACAGGGCTGTGTGTGTCTATGGACGCACACAGCCACTGTGGGCATGAGCACGCACCCGTACAGGGGCAGGGGGAAGATTCCTGCGGGGACCCACTAGAAAATGAAGAATTAACTAATTAATTAATTAGGCTTTAATATCACTTTAAGGTGGAGACATGAATTACTCATCACAGCAACTCATCTTTATCAGATGACTCAGTCCAAAACTGCTGTGTCTGAAAAGGAGCTTATTTTGTTTTGCGGTGTCTTTAGCTAACCCTTAGTCCTCTGTTAATCTTTTATCATGTATTAAAGTAGGGATACACCAATACCAGTTTTTCAGTATCGAGTACAAGTACAGATATTTTTTTTCCCCCAGTACTCGGTAATAACGAATACCGATACCGGAAGCCAGGCAGCATATAATGACTCGCCGCCCAGCTTCCTGATTAGCCTGAAAGCCAGACGGTGCGTAATGACTCACCGCCCAGCTTTACGATTAGTCAGGAAGCCATCTGCATGTTCCCTCATAACCAGGTGATGAGGAAACATGGAGCCGGCTTTCTGGCCAATCAGGAAGCCGGGTGGCGAGTCATTACCTGCCCCCCAGCTTCCTGATTGGCCGGGAAGCCAGCTCCATGCTCCCTGGTGACTGGGAGACAGTACAACAGAACAACAGTAGGTGGGCAAGCATAAGACACCAGCAGATGGGCAAGCATAGAACACCAGTAGGTGGTGGAGTATAGAACACCAGTAAATGACAGAGTATTGGTCACCAGTAGGTGGTGGAATATAAGACAGTGGTATGTTGTATAGGGCACCACTAGGTGGTGGAGTATAGAAAACCAGTAGGTGGTGGAGTATAGGAAACCAGTAGGGACAGAATATAGGACACCAGTAGGTAGCAAAATATAGATCACCAGTATGTGGTGGAGTTTAGGAAACCATTAGGAACACAGTATAGGACACCAAAAGGGCAGAGTGTAGAACACCACTAGGTGGTGGAGTATAGAAAACCAGTAGGTGGCGGAGGGAAGGTCTTACAATAAATTAGATTTAGGGAGGATGTGGTTCTGATTGAGCCACATTAAGAAATAGCATGTAGATTGTTTTTTTGCAAACAGCCCTCAGACTAGTAAACCTACAAAAGGAGAACAAGGCATAAACTATGTGTGCATGTGCATTAGACATGTGCGATTCGTTTCGTTACGAATCGAAATTCGTACGAATTTTCCTGAAATTCGTAAATTCGGAAGCATCCGAAATCCGAATTGCAGTCTCCGAATTATATCCGAAATACGAAATTCCGTTAACGAATTTCAGATCCGAATTTCTTTGAAACAGGAACTAATATTACCCCTGTAAATGAGGTGGAACAAACATGACAAGATTGTTTTTTTAATCCGAAATACGGATGCGCTGCTGCTGAGAGTTGCATTACAATACACAGGCAGTAAACACGAAATTCCGTTGACGGAACATTCGTTATATTGAAGTTAAAAAGCAAAGTACATTTGTATTGGAGTTGATGGTAGTTTTTTTTTAAGTCCGAAATACGAAATTCGGATACGGAATCCGTTAACGGAATTCGTATTTCGTTTTGGTTGACCAATCAGAGGTTCTCTTCTGCTGCTGAGAGTTGCATTACAATACAGGCAGGAAATACGAAATTTCGTTGACGTATTTTCGCTCCGTTACGAACATTTGTTATATATTGAAGTTAAAAAGAAAAGTACATTTGTACATTTATATTGGAGCTGATGGTAGTTCTTTTTAATCCGAAATACGAAATTCGGATCCGGAATCCGTTAACGGAATTCGTATTTCGGATAAAATAACAACTACCACATCGACTCCAATATTAACAAAGGTATTTTTGCTTTTTAACTTCATCATAACGAATGTTCGTAAAGTTACGAAAATGTGCCGAAACTAACGAAAATCCATATTTCGTACGAATCCGAATTGAGTTTCGGATATGAATTACGAAATACGAAATAACGGATATTCCGAAACGGAACAATTTTTTTGACGGCGCACAAGTCTAATGTGCATGTGCAAAAAGGAACCAAAGTGCATATATGAAATGAGAAAACATGACTGCCCCCATGTACATAGGCAATTATAAAAAATACATTGAAACAAGGATTTTTAAAGCTAAACACACAGACTTAACACATATTCAAATAAGTTGTATTTTTGTCCATCGAAGAAATTTATACTGATTGGCCACAAAGCACAGCCATGTAAAGCAGGGCAGTAGACCTGATTTTTCTCTGCAAGGTTCGGTAACACTTATAGGTCCCTTACCCACCCCCCTACTTGGGACTGGATATTAATAGGAGAAGTAGCAGACTGACGAGCTCATCTCTCTGACACTCTGCTCTTTCCTCTTATGAGCATGCTGCTTGCACTGCAGCACTACCAATTGGCTCCTTCTACAGCTTCGCCCTAGTCACTACCAATTGGCTCCTTTTACACCTTCGCCCACCCCAGTCTGAGCTCTTCTTTACAGAAGGCCGATACCAAGTCAAATTCAAGTATTTACTCTGCTTGCATTTAAAAAAAAATGTATTTAATTATACTGTATATTGAAGAACACAGTTCTGTATTCATTTGTGAATTCGATATCTGCTCAGCGATCAGCTTTCAAAGAATAACTCACACTGGACACATTTGCTTAAATAGAAATTCCTGTCTCCATTTCAGCAAATCCTAAGGCTGTGCTGTCAGCATACTGCAGTGTCAGGTCGGTCTAATACAGCTCAGGGAAATTGGTTCAGTTTGCAGGGCTCGGATGTGATAACAGCCTTATGATATAGCCGCTGTATGTTTTGATGAGCAGTGAAAGGAATGAATTTATCCAAAGGTCAGTTTGCCTGCTTTGCTCCCCCGACTTTACATAACCGCTTACAGTATCTGCAGATAAAACATAACTCATAGGCTGCCCGTGTTCTTGTATTGCAGAAAAATCAATTCTTTTTTATTTCATGAAAACTGATTTTATTTTTTTTCCCTCTCCTTTCCATTGCAGGTTATGATTTAGATGATGAAGTTTACAAATTCAGCATAAAAATGCTAAACTGATTTTGTTTCGATTTTTTTTTTCTTTTACCCCATTTTAGTTTTTCCCTGGTGTGGATGCAGTAATAAAGCAGGGAGCCTGGCAGGTGGTCATGTGACCACCTGCCAGGCTTTCTGATTGAAAGGGAAGCCACAGCCACGCTACCAGGCACCAAGGACTGCAGCTGTTAAGTGAGGAATGTAAGTGGCAAGCGCTGCTGCGCTCTGTATCGCTGAGCCGGTCACAGAGAGATCTTTGTGATCACTCCACCAGCTCAGTGAATAAAAAACATGGCACCTGCTGTTGCGGTTTTGGTATTGCGCTCGCGGTGATTAGGGTGTGCCTGGGCACACCTGGCACACCCTGTGCGCACGCCTAGGGTTGACTAGAAGTCCAACTGAACTTTCATTTTAAACCAGGTAAATACATTCCAGGTGTAGCAAAACAAAAGGTGTTGAGTCTTATAGGTTTTTATTTACCTTAAAAAGCAGTCATAGTCTGAATAGAAAAGCCTGTCCCCTGCCAGCTCTCTGTTTGGAAGCAGTAGTCTCTTTGCAGGGGTCCAACACACAACTGAATCTGAGCCATAGCACTGCTCATGCTTTTCTTTCTGATTGGAGTGCTATAGCTCTAATTCTGCAGAGGCCATGCAGGTGTATCTGGTTTTTCTTATTTCCATTGAGGAGAGCCCATGATTCTTAAATACGTTTTTTTTGAAATACTATAAATATATTCGTGGTGTTTGACAGAGTAAAGGCTTCAAGAACCAGAACAGAACTAAAAATATCCTCTGCCTTAAAAGGGATTAGTAGAATGCTGTATATGGTTTACTTTGGTTTAAGGCTGCCAAGGACCCAACCTGCAACTCTTGTTGCCCACCACTGAACTGGGGTCTGGTCCACTCAGCATTTTGTTGCTCTGCTTGTGGCCTCTTCCAGTGACCCCCCGCTATGAGCTGCCGGTTCTGAGCGATTGTTTCATATAATCCTTTTTAAAGTTGTATCAGATTTAAAATGGACCCAGCTGCTGGATCCTTTTTAGTGTTTTTTGTGAAATCATATGTGCAAGGATGAAAGGTTTCATATCTTCACAGAGGCTTTATGGTTGCTTTCAGGTCAAGTGAGCATACAGTATTCTGAAAAATGTTCTCATGTTTACTGCATGAAACAGGAAATTCAGTTTCCCTCAAAATAACTTTGACCCTTGAAATGACCCGCTTGTGTTTTTGCTCTCCAAGGTTTGCTGAGCCAGGACAATTTCATAAACAATTTTGTATATTCTATTGTTTTTAATTTATATTTTTTATTTGACTCTTCTTGCTTACTTGTTCATGGTTTTTTTTTCTTTACTTGTCTATTCCCGTGCTCTCTCTTTCTCACTCCGTTGCTTGCTCAATCCAGCTGTCTCATCCTTGTTCTCACTCACTCTCTTGCTGTTGTTTTCACTTTATTGCTTGATCACTCCAGCTGACTTGCTCTTTCTGTGTGTTTCTTACTTTTTTCTGTCTTGTTCTTGTATTTTTATTTTTGCTCACTCTGTCTTAGGGCTTGTTGACACCATCTGCACTTGGGCTGCGCTGGCCATTTTTTCCGCACAAAAGACAAAGCAATTTGCATTGTTGGTGACAGTTCACACCACTGCATACTGATGGTGTGCGCTTAAAAAAAGCATGACATGCAGTATTTTTTTAAGTGAACCACAGTGAGACGCGGTACAACCACATCGCAGCATGATGAGCCCATAGAATTTAAAGAAATATCCCCTGTGATATTTCAATAAAGTTCAAACAAAAAAAAAACAAACTGTGCGATGCGGCTCAGTTGAGCACATCCATATTGTCTGGGCGCGAGCACATCCATATTGTCTGGGTGCGAGCACATCCATATTGCCCGGGCGCACGCACACCATCAGCCGTTCCCTTGAGTGCGGCTGGTGTGAACAAGCCCTTACTCTTGTTCTATTCCTATTTCCCCTTACCTCTCACAGTATCACTCCTGTTTTGTTCCCTACTACCCTCTCAATCTTATTGCCTTGCTATTATTCCTTTCTAGTCACACTCAGTTTCTTCCTCATATCCTTGTTCTCTCCCTTTGTCCTACCTCTCACATTAGCTCTCTCCCTGCTATACTCTCACTCTTTCTCTTATGCTTGTTCTCTCTCTATTGCCTTCTCACTTTTGCTCTTGTTCTCTCCCTATTGTCCTCGCTATCCATCTCATTTTGTCTCCCTATTACCCTTTCTCTCACTCTAGTTTTCTCCCTGTTGACCTCTCATTCTTGCTCTTGTTATCTCGTTTTTGTTCTCTCACTCTCACTCTTACTCTTGTGCTTCACCTACTACCTCCTTACTCTTGCTCTCTTTCTCTTGTTCTTTCACTATTACCCCCTCTCTCACTTTAGTATTCTCCCCGTTGCCCTTTCACTCTCTTTCTCTTATTCTTGTTCTCTCTCTAATGCCTGAAGATCTCGCTCTTGCTCTTGTTTTCTCCCTATTGCCCCCTCAATTTTACACTTGTTCCTATTGTTCTCTCGTTCTTGCTCTTGTTATCTCGTTTTTTTCTCTCACTCCTGCTCTTTCTCTTACTCTTGTGCTCTACCTACTACCTTTTCACTCTTGCTCTTGTTCTTTCCCTATTGCACTCTCACTCTTGCTCTCTCCCTGTTAACTTCTCACCTTATTTCCTCTTGCTTTTGTTCTCTCCCTATTACCCTCTAACTTTCTTCCATTTGCTCTTGTTCTCTCCCTATTGACCTCTTCCTCTCGCTCTTGTTTTCTCCCTATTTCCCCCTCATTCTTGCTCTTGCTCTCTCCCAGTTGACCTCTCTCCCTATTTCTTTTGCTCTTTTTCTCTCCCTCCACTTTCTTCCTGCCGCTTTTGTTCTGTGCCTACCCTCTTATTTCCTTCCTTTTGCTCTTGCCCTATTACCCTCTTCCTTTCTCTCTTATTCTCTCTCAATTGCCCTCTCATTGCTCTTGTTCTTTCCCTGTTGCCCTTTCACTTTCTTTCTCTCTCATATTATCTCCCTGTTGCCCTTTTTCTCTAGCTCCTTTTTTCTTGTTTCTTTTTGCCCCCTTACACTCTACTTTTTGCTTTTCTTCTCTCCCTATTGCCCTTTCACTCTCGTTCTCTCTCTGTTGCCCTCTCACCTCTTGTTCTTTTCCTGTTGCCTTCTCTTCCTTTGATTTTTCTTCTCTCTATTGTCTTCTACTTCTCGCTCACTTATGCTTCTTCTTTTCCACTTGTGCTCTCATTTTAGCTTTTGTGCTCTCTTTATTGCCCTTTCACTTATGTTCTATCCCTGTTGCCCTCTCAGTGTCCTCCTCATATTCTTGTTCTCTCCCTTTTGCACTCTTGTTGCCTCATCCCTGCTCTTTTCCTGTTGCCCTCTTAGTCTCTTCTTTTACTCTCCTATTGGCCTTGCACACTAACTGTCCCTCCCTTCTTCTCTTCCCTCTCGCTTTCTCATTCTTGCTCGGTTGCTGTTACCCTCTCAGTCTCTTTTGCTTTCTTGCTCTCGCTCTCCTTGTCGTTTGCTCACTCTCTCACTCCTGTTCTTTTCCTGATGGCCTCTCACACGTGCTGTCTCATTCTTGTTCTCTTTTTCTTGCTCTCTTACTTTTGGTCTTTCTTTCTATATTATATTATCTGGCCTGCAGATTGAAGTCAGTACGTAATGTAATTCTTTCAACTGACTCAGGATGTGACAGATTTATCACAACTGACAAGCTATGTCATCAAAATCACAGAAATCAAATCATTTTTTTTTTTCAAATCGAATATGAAAACTGCTGTCTCCATAATCCCCCTCCTGCATGTTTTAGTATGCTTGATTTGCCTTTATAGTCTGGCACCAAAACCGAGCCTTACAGGAGATATGACTGCAAAGTAGCGGCCATGTTTGATATGAAATGTCATTGATGGCTTGGCGCACTTTTAAATGGTCACCTCTTCCCCACAGAGTTCCACCCCACACACCCAAACTTGTTAAATATGCATGCTCTGTTCCACAAGGCAGTGCTTGATGCCTGAGCAGTAGTCACAAGCACTGTCTTATGAGGGGCATATCTAACATTATTACAAAATTTAAACATCTGTAGGATTTTCAGGGTCTCTGGCTGCATTCTGTAGACGTAGGGACTACTAAAGGTATACTAAGGGAAGGTTTGGACACGGTTCAGAGTTTGTCTCCCTAGTGTAAGTTCACTTTAAGCCCTGTAAAGCATTATTTCACTAATTGTCAGTTATACACAGTTAGTGACAATTGCAAACTGTGTGATACTAAAAAAAGAAAGCAGTATAATGTGGAGTACAGACCACAGAGAAAAGCCATAGTCTGAAGAAGAGTATAAATTGCAAAAAAATTGACATATTCTGAGCTGGAGTTGGGCATATTTTCTGCAGGTAAAAAAGGGCAACCTTAAAAACAGTATGGAACAAGGAATCAGTCCTTGGATGTGGTGTCTGCATTACTTTTTCCTTTTTCAGGCTTTTATGTCTTTATTTTTGCCTGGCGATTCTGCTAGTAACACACTTGCTGTCCTTGTGTGACAACACTTTTTCACTCTACTGTATCATCACAATAGAAACAGGATTGGATGGAACCTCTCCCCTCTTCTATTCTTCATAACATAGACGAGTGGGTTCTGTAGTACTCAGAGATAGCAGGCAACAGTACGAAAATAACAGTGCAGCACAGGCAGACAGCTCAGGAAGTTAACAGCTCTCTGGATTTCTGTCAAGGTTAACAGATATTTTAAATAACTCATCCAACAGATATAACAAAATGCCTTCTATTATATATTTAAAGTGACACTAAACTCAGGCGTTACATTTTAAAAATACATTCAAGTACCTTAACTATTAACAAAAATGTATCCTTTTTGTGTATCACTCGGCTGTAGATCCTCAAATCATCTCTGAATTGGTGCTGACACTGTACTTACTTCTGGACGGTGGCTACTTTTGTTCCCCATGGTCCCTGTGTGTGTTGTAAAGTAGCCACCACTCCAAGCTCACTTTCATGATGGACTGCAATCTCATATTTAGTTAGAAATTTGTATTGAGATTGTAGTCCATCCCGGGAGCGAGCTTGGAGCAGTGACTACATTACAACACACACAGGGACCATGGGGAACAAAAGTAGCCACCGTCCAGAAGTAAGTACAGTGTCAGCACCAATTCAGAGATGATTTGAGGATCTACAGCCGAGTGATACACAAATAAGATACATTGTTGGTAATAGTTGAGGTACTTGAATACATTTTTAAGATTTACCTCCTGAGTTTAGTGTCACTTTAAGAAACCAAAAGAAGAAAATATAAAATGTTTGGTTTTGGGTTTAGATTTGCTCTAAAACAAAAAACCCATACAGTGCAACAAACCCATACTGCACACTGGTAAATGCTTAATATGTATAGGGGCAAAGGAATAAGCCATAATACTTACCTTATTCCTCACTCGGGCATGCTCCAGCACTTTCCTCTTCTCTCCAACACTCTGGGTTCTGGGTGAGTCCTCACCTTCCTCGTGTACAATGCAGAACTCATGTACATTATGATGTTAGAGTGTGACCACCGGCTGGAGCGCCGAAGAGAAGAGGCTCTGGGGGACCAGTTGCACAGCATGGTGAAAACCTACCAGAGCAAGGAATAAGGTAAATATTATAGCTTCCTCTAACTCTAGACTTAATAAGTATCTAACCCTTGAGTTGCTGGTAGACCCCATTGCAAGGGTATTTTTTCTTCTGCCCGGAATGTATCTTTAAGTAAATTATTGTGTTGACAAAAACATGTTCACGCTGCGTTTTTTACCAATACATTTTGGAAAAGTAAAATTAATAATTTCCATTCTGGAATGGAAGCGGCAGAGGAAGATAAATTATGTCAAGATGCCCTAAAAGCTTTATAACAACCTGTAGAAATGACATGCATTTGAATGTAGAGTAAAAGGACAAACATTAAGCTTGCATAAAAATTAATATAAGGCCAGCGAGTCACTTAGTGTTGACATTACCGGCAGGGAACCTGGTTGCACAAAACATTTCTTTGTGCTGGCGGTATGGGCAGGTAAACTGGTCACACAAAACATTTTCACATAAAATTAGGTTTTGTATCCTGTAAAATCGAATATTAGCCATTCAAATTGAATTTGGATAAAATTACTATGCCAAAACATTTTATTTAGGATAGAGTAAAGGAAGTGCAGATCTCCTTTAAATTTTTTTATCACTCTCTATTACCTGGCTAGGGAGATTCTCTATATCTACTGTCCTAGGGATTGGAGGTGGGGGAAAAGCCAACATTTTAAGTTGTCTTTAGAACAGGAATGTAGTGGGAATCCTCCAATAGAGACACTTGTTCTTGTGACCATACCTCCCAACTGTCCCTCATTTGGAGGAGCTGGCTCTCATCTGAAACCAAATCACTCTTTCTCTCTTTACTCCCCGGATTTCCCTCTTTCCCCTCAGATTTCCATCTTTTCCCTAAGATGCCTCTTTCCCCGCAGATTTCCCTCTTTCCCTTCGGATTTCCCTCTTTACCCTCATATGTCCCTCTTTCCTCCTCAGATGTCCCTCTTTCCTCCTCAGATGTCCCTCTTTCCCCTCAGATTACCCTCTCCCCCCTCAGATGCTGCTCTTTCAGGCCTCAGATGTCCATTGTTTCCCCATATGTCCCTCTTTTCCCCCAGATGTCCCTCTTTCCTCCTCAGAGGTCCCTCTTTCCTCCTCAGAGGTCCCTCTTTCCTCCTCGGATGTCCCTCTTTCCTCCTCGGATGTCCCTCTTTCCTCCACGGATGTCCCTATTTCCTCCTCAGATGTCCCTTTTCCCCACTCAGATGTCCCTTTTTCTCCTCAAATATCCCTCCTGCCCCCCAGATGTATGTCTTCCCCCTCAGAAGTCCCCTTTTCCTCCTCAGATGTCCCTCTTTCTCCTTCAGATGTTCCTCTTTTCCCCTCAAATGTCCTTCTTTTTAGTTAATTGTGTATAGCTCAATTAAAAATGTTTTATATATCTATCAGAAGTGTTTTACTGCACTCAACCTTTTATCCAACATTTAAAAGGCCAGTAAAATGGAAAAAAAGCACTTGCAGGTTTAACCACTTTTTACATAATGATTCTTTGTTACCCACGTCACTGGAGGCATGGCAAGGCCCTTGCTTATATACTTTGGACCAGGGATAGACCCATATTGGTTTGGATATGCTTCATGGAGACAGTGCCTGCCATAGGTAAAGACCAGGATTAGTATCGCCATTATACCCAAACATAAAGCATATTCCATCACAATAAAACTTTAAAGCACAGACAATTTATCAGCAGCTCAACTCCAAGCATATCTCTGCTTATTTTTCCTGCCGGCAGCCATATGCATTGATGTGTTTACTGTGATTGACAGCTGCGTCCCGTCTAATATATTCAAAGCTGAGTTAAAATGATAAAAGTTTACACTGTTTAATAGCTTAGACAAACACAAAGTCGCACGTTTCATTAAGTCTATTTATTGTCTGTTTCCTCGAAGATGGGAAGTACAAATGACCTTTTTTTGCAGAGGGAATGTCTTGGCGTGAAACTTGAAGGTTGGATAATAACGGGATAGATTGTTATGTGGGATTAAATAGTTATTTCAGTAAAACATGAGAACTGAATATGGAGCTTTAATTAAAATTGGATTTGAAACTTCCCAAGAGAAGTGTAATAAGTCTTTAATATAATGATAAAAGATTTGATTGATAAAAATGAATGGAACTGTTTTCTTTGCGGACGATTCTGGGGTAAGATCAAGAAATGCGAGGTTTGTTATAATTCCGACAGAAAAGAATCTAATTAATGCCGGAATAGGATTTTAAACTTTGCAAGTTAATTTCTACTTTCAAGCCAAGAATATCTTTATGACCAGAAGTCTAAGGGCTAATTAAGTGCATAGAATAAAGCTGCGCTCAGTGGCTGGGATGATATCACTTGGCACCAAGGAATTCTTCTTCTTTTGAAGTCGGGAATATAATAAATTGAATTTGGATTTAATGCGCTAAAAAGTAAATACAAACACGGCAAATTAAAAGATGTCCTAAACTAGCAAAGTGTATTTGTTACCTAGACAGTGGAGAGACGTGTTTTATAGAATGGAGGGATAATCTTAAAGAGGAACTTCACTTCCGTTTAAAAAAAACCAATAATATAGCATATACAATTGCTACACAAGCCACCTTGGGGGGAATTTATCAAAACTGGAGCAGAAAAAATCTGGAGCAGCAGTGCATGGCAACCAATCAGCTTCTCTCTTCAGTTTGTTCAGTTAAGATTTGAAAATGAAACAGAGAAGCTGATTGGTTGACATGCACAGCTGCTCCAGATTTTGTCTGCTCCAGTTTTGATAAATTTCCCTCCTTGTACTTTAATTTTATTAAAATTACCTTTCCTTTTCGATCTAAAGCTGCTGTAATTGTAAAACTGTTCAAAAAATGCAATGCAGTATGGCAAACTGGAAGAGTTCTGTACACTATTGGTGTATGGAATGCCCCAAGAAATGTAATTTCTTGCCTGTGTGATTGGTTCACAGATTTTGGTGAGATCCTCCCTAGGGGTTACCTACTTCTAAAGGGTTGCAGGCACTGAAAATTTCCTCATTAGAACACTGAAAGTGCATCTGGTGGTCTGGGCCGGATTTCCCACAAGGCCAACCTAGGCCTGGCCTCGGGGCAGCAGGGAGTAGAGGGGCAGCAGTAGTGTAGAAGTCCTATCTCCCGACGCCTAGGACATGCAGTTCCTGGCGCTGGGCGGGTAGTTGTTTTCAACGCTTAGCCCTGCTTTGCAGAGCTAAATGTATAGCAGGGAAGCCGCCACTTGTTTTTTACAAGTGACCTCGGCGATGTTGCAGAGATTACTTGTATGCAGCCTGCATGTCTGCCATTCTCCATGG
>NW_017306347.1:1217880-1269504 GCF_000935625.1 Nanorana parkeri | reverse complement strand
GCGGTAGGGGGGGCGCATTGAGGAGCCTTGGGGCAGCAGAGAGAGTAAATCCTCCCCTGCTGGTGGTTTTAATGGACCAGACCCTCCTATTGAGGAATCAGTCTGGAAGGGACAAAGTGAAGCAAACATTTCGAGATCCTTGCAATGTATATTGATCATGCAGATGGGAATGTTTTTTTCTCAATGAACACTTGAAAGTGTATGTTAAACTGTAAATCTGTATTTGTCTATGTTTGGCATCATGTCTCACTGTCTACAGTTTTCTAAGCAAATGTCTTCTTTTTTTTTTTGTTTCAAATATTTTACAAATAAATTACAAGACAGCAAACAATAAATAATAAGTAACCAAAAAGATAAGACAAGTATGATTACAGGTACATAGAGAATAGTGTGCACGATATACATGAAAATATCCAAAATCGTCAGGGTTTTATACAAAGGGTGTTTAATCCAGCACTCCCAGGCTGTGAGATAGGATTTCAATTTACCACCTTTTAAGGCAAACATACGTTCATAGGCACATTGGAGGTTCAGTCTACGGATGACATAATGGTAATTTGGTGGGGAAGGGTCTCTCCAATGTTGGGCGATCAGCATCTTAGCTGCTATGAGGAGATGTAAGATGACTGTTCTAGCTCGGAGCGGGAGAACCTCTATGGATAAATGTAGCAAGGCTAAGGCTGCCGTAGGGGCCACCATGTTCCCAGCAAGTTCTGACACTGACTTGAAGATATGGTTCCAAAAGGATCTTACAGACTTGCAATACCAGAAAACATGGATCAACGAGCCAATCTAAATGTCTTCTTTTTTTAATCTGTTGCAAAGTTCCTTACCTAAAGTTCCTGCCAACAACCTTCCTGTTGCAGGCTGGAAATGTCAAGTCCCCAACGAGAAGCAGTGTTGTTAGCTTGCCGTACAAGCTCCTTCAATTGGCCTTGGGATGCCTATCTGATAGACATAATGGGGCAGCCTATTGGCTAACTGAAGGAGTGCATACAACTGCCCTTTGCCAGAAAGTAGCTTAATGTTGTCAGCCTGCAACAGGAAGTGATGTAACTGACAGAATCTTCAGTTAAGAAACCTTGAAACAGCTTCACAAAAAATAGCTTAAGAAAACTGTAAATGGTGACACATGATGCCAACCATACTAAAAAAAAGCATTTTGGGTTTGCATACACTTTAATGAAGTACTGGCTTATGCTGCTCATGTACTATGCAAATGTTTCAGAAATAGAGGTCAATAGGTTTGTTAATGCAGAATGGAGAATTGCCTGAGATGTTTCTTGGTGTATGGGACCAATAAAACAACACAGCACATAGTGCATATCCCATGAGATCAGCCAGATAATGATGGCACATTTCCAAATGTTATTGCTAATGTTGATTAGAGTAGAAACCACATTTGCAGAGGCACCTTGATATGGGTGAATACTGTTGGGTAATACTGCAACAGGAAGGTGGTGAGGGAATGTGGCTTTGTAAGTATACATACCTGGGGGTTAGGGCCATGTACAGAAACTGTCACTTTGCCCCATTGCAAGATGTAGGAAACAAATTGAACAGACACAGATGTCAACAGAGTGACATTTGTTATGTTCTGGTCTGATCAGCAGGGGATCCGTGCATGGGTCCCCTGCTGATTGTAATGGACGGCACCCTAGTGAAAGGGGTCTAAGAGACTGGGTTTGTCTGATATCTTCCTCCAGCAATCCGCTGTACAGTAGCCCTCTCCACAACAAAGGGAGTAATAGTTTTGAGAGGACATCACCATTTGTGAAATGACGTTTATAGAGAATCATGTGCACAAATGCTGACAAGTACAAAGAGCAGGGACAAGAGAGTAGTGACTCATTGCTGCTGCTCCATAATTGTCTAACCAGCAAACAGGGCGTGTTCATGACCAAGCTGCCTCACTGTTGTATTGGAGGTCAGGGACTTGGCTGTTCTGTCTGGCAGGTGCATGGTCCATAAATCCCACTGCAGAAATGCATAAATACTTTAGCAGATAAAACTATTTCCATATATTTTTCTGTTGCTATGGTTTTTATCATTTTGATAAAGAGTATAACAAGGCACAGGAACACACAGGTTGAATTAACAGATAAACAGGTGGAACAGGTGACAGTGATTGACAATGTTTGGAAAAACTAGTATGGTTTAGCGCGGTCTACCTAGATTAGATGTTTGTATAAGAACAAGTGCAAAGGGGCCTAATCATGTTAGGTTATCAAGTTGTCAACCCATAAATGGTCTACCTATATATTTTTACTATATTTTTAGCTGTTTGCCTGAAATTTAACTTTTAGAAATATTAAGTTAGGTAAGGATTGGGGGTGGGGTGTTGGATATTTAGAAGATCAGAGAAGATAAAGGAAGTAAAGAAGAAAAAGAATGAATCTCCGTGAAGGACACACAGAGATGAATGGAGGCATAAGAAAAAGTGCTGATGCAGTCAAAGCTAACTTGATGGTCCTTGAAGCTGATGATAAGTATAATAGGAATCCTAGTGATGGCCCTATATAACTGAAGGATGTAAAACATAAAGGCCGTTCTATCTATAACTCACAGCACAAGATCTGAACGACTTGTCAACACTTGTCTGTTATAGCTAAACACATACGGAATATCAATTTATTTATCATCAATGTGCATGTACAATATAGGTTTCTGTTTTGACCTCTCCTTCTGAACATGCTAGATGCCTGGGCGCCATGCTGGTCCAAAGACCCAGTAGCTTCGGTAGTTTCTAAAGCACTGACCAGCAATAAATATTCACATGAGAAGTACTGACTCCAGGGCCAGATTTCCCACAAGCCCAACCGAGGCCCGGCCTCGGGGCAGCAGGGGTGTGTAATTTCTATCTTCCGACGCCTGGGACATGCAGTTCCTGGCACTGGGGAGAAGTTGTTTTCTACATTAAGTCCTGCTTTAAGCAAGCAAGGCTAAATGTACAGGGGGGGAGCTGCTGCTTGTTTTGTACAAGTGATCTTGGCGATGATGCCGAGACCACTTGTATGCGGCCTGCAGAGAGGGGGGCGCATTGAGGAACCTGGCATTGGGGCAGCAGAGAGAGTAAATCTGTCCCTGACTGACTCCACTTTGATTCATGTTCTGTGTCAATCATTCATATGATATTGGATCAGAAACATCCGGGGTACTAGCATTTGTAAATGGCGGTCCAGAACGGCAGTCCCCATGTTTCTAATATAACAGGTTTTGTCCTTGGAAAGAAGAAGTTCTAAAAAAAACCTCCCTGCAAAGACTCTTAATACCTTCCTCTCATGTTGGTCTAACGTTATGGTCTTCAACAACTTTTTCAACTGAAGAATATTCAACATCTGACACACCTCCTAGTATGTTGGGTGCCTGGTCCTCAGTCTTGCACATGGTTCCTCCACTGTGCCCTGTTGTGACAAAGGACTAAAGGGTAGAACCACAGTGTTCAGTAGAAGATGCCAGAATTCTAAATGCCTGGAAGTGTTGGATGCTGCAGATTCTGTCAGAGGCCCTCGTACTAGAAGACAGTAGGAATGGATTCTGGATTGGCAACAAAAATGGTAAAAGCCAAAGACAGCTAGTAAGTTATTATTTTCAATAGAAGATCAGCTATGACAGGTGTTTTTTTTTATAGCTGAACTGCATCCAGATATACAAAGAATAGTTAAGGAATGAATGTATTTATAAAAAGCAATTAGTGTAAGGGACAGAATTTGATATCAGCCCCCTGCAGTCAGCTGTACAGCAGATAAAAGCACGATGGGGGACATAGACATCCAACACTTCAGGACATGACAGATTCTGCCAGGGACTGTAGCTTTTAAAGACAGCAAAGTTAGAACTTGCCATCCCCTGTTAAGTTGAGTATTAGGACTTGTTTACATCTAAGCGCTGTGGTAAGCTTACTATACGGCATGTTTAATGCACGCTATTACACAGTGCATCGGGCGTGCAGTACTGTGCATTAGGTGCATTGTGTTGCCATTCATTTAAATGGCACCCACATCTACCTCCCAGCAGCTGTGCATTGAAGCACAATTTGCATTACTTTTTTCACCGCAACATGGGGTATTGCTGTACCACGTGCTGTGCCACATTGCATAGCTGCCAGGAGGTGCATTGGGTTGCCATTTAAATGAATGGCAATGCAATGCACCTAGCAATCAGTACTGCATGCTAGGTGCTCTGTGCAATAGCATCTTCCAAGTGTATGTAAGCCACAACAATGCACTTCTCTTATTTGCACCCTTTCGGTCTTTTTAATTACCATTGAAAATATATTTTTTCAATATCTTGTTCAATAAACAAAAAACCTGTTGATCATGCCAAAAATCCAGAGCTGTCCCGTGTCTTGTTCAATTTGATTGTGTTACTTCAAAGAGTCTAATCAGCCCTCTCAGTTTCTATATTGGACTATAAAACTATTATTCCCTGTGTTGTGGAGATAAGCAGAGAAATCTCTGTAGTTTACCAAGAGACAACTGTGCAGGGCTGACACCTTTCCAGAAAAAGACATAAATCCTGAGCTGTCCCATGTCTTGTTCACTCTGCTTGTGTTGCCTCAAGTAGTCTAATTTGCCCTCTCAGTTTTTATCTTAGACTATAAAACTATCACTCCCTTTGTTGTGGAGATAAGAAGAGAGGGAGAGGTTCTGTATTTTACCAAGAGACAACTGGGCAGGGATGACACCTTTCCAAAAAAGGCAGTGTTGTCAGCCACAACAGGAAATTAGGAGCTAAGTGCACTTCTGGCAGCTCAACAAGTATTATTTTGTACTCGCATGGTCTTGTACTATATTTGTTCTTTTTCTTTGCATGGGTTTTGTTTTTTTTTCGAAAAACTATATCAAGCGTCATTGTCACCTTAAATGACATAAGCAAAGTAGTATGTTGTAGCCCACAGCGACCAATCAGCTAAAAGCTACTTGGCATACTGGTAAAATATGATTCTGATTGGCATTTGCATACAATTTCATCTTGGATTCTTATTAATTGCTGCCGTCATAATCCTATGTTGATCAGCCCTCAATAGATACCAGGCTGCATGGAACATTGGTAATTATACTTCTTAGCATCAGAAACTTGCTGTAGATGTCTCCATGATGTTGTAGAATTACCCTTCAGCTGAGATCCGAGACAGCGAGAGAAAGGTCATTTGTGAAATTCCAATTAATGAGAAATGACATGCTACAATTACACCCAGACACCGCAAGACAACCGGCTTCACCAAATGTGCAAGCCTCCTGGCACCTTCCATTATATCCTAAAGTTTATATACAAACACTGGATGATGCAGAGCATACTGCTACAATGTCTGCTGCTCACTGAGATCTCATATAATCTGTAACACGTCAAAGCCATTTTTATTTTTTAGTTCTATCCCTGACATTAAAATAATAACTGGCAGTCCTGCCATAAAGGTAATTTTTCAGACACTTCCTACTATAGGGTGACAGCTCTCTGTCCCTGTCTCCCAATTGGTCCCCAGTGTTGTCACCCTGTCAAGTGCGCTTCCAATGGAGACTATAACTGGTCATGCTGATTCTCACTGTGCAAGCATGCTTTACTCTTGTCACCATCAGAAAGCCTGTCTTCAGCAGTAACATGCTGGAGTGATTGGAACCCATGCATGTAGACAGGAAGTGGCTGAAAGAAGATGGAGGAGATCACCTTCTCTGAGATGGAAATAAGATGAAGAAATGACAAAAACATATTTTCCAATTTTTTTTTATAAAGACTACTTTAGAAAACAAAATATCATTAAGTTAAGGAAATGGTGGTCAACTTTGTTGATATAGTGAGCCTCAAGTGCAGCCCTTGACATCACTAAATGGCTGTATATTTGTTAGCAGTGCTACAGAAAGCTATTAGAGACTGCCGACATGCAACAGGAGATGGTCAGAGACTATGGGCATGCTGCAAGAGTTGGTCAGAGACTTTGAGCATGCTACAAGAAATGGTCGGAGACTAAGGGCATGCTACAACAGATGGTCAAAGACTATGGGCATGCTACAAGAGATGGTCAGATGCTGAGGGCATGCTAAAATAGATAGTGCAAGACTATGGACATGTTACAAGATATGGTCTATGGCAGGGCTCAAAATTTCAAGTCCTAAGCTACTAGCCAGGCCTTAAAAGTTACTCGCCACCAGTTTCCCCGCCTAACCCCTACCCTGAACCGGCCTTAACTCCGCCAGGTCAGCAGTGTGACGCAGAGTATAAAGATCAGTAACAACGCACAGTACAGAAGTCAGTGGTGCAATGCAGAATACAGAGACCAGATTGGGATGCGCAGTGCAGAGGCCAGCAATGTGACACGCAGTGCAGAGGTCAGCAATGTGACGCGCAGTGCAGAGGTCAGCAATGTGACGCGCAGTGCAGAGGTCAGCAATGTGATGCGCAGTGCAGAGGTCAGCAATGTGATGCGCAGTGCAGAGGTCAGCAATGTGACGCGCAGTGCAGAGGTCAGTAATGTGGCGCGCAGTGCAGAGTTCAGCAATGTGACGTGCAGGTGTGACGCACAGTACAGAGGTCAGTACAGAGGTCAGTATGTAACGCAGTGAAGAGATCACAAAGAAAGTACAGGGACTTACAGTTGCTTTGACCTCTTCTTCTCCTGGTGATGGTGGGGGAGCAGCGAGGTTTTCTGCACGTCCAGCCGGCTCCAGGTGTTCTCTCTCCCGCGCAGCAAAAGCCGGCAACTGCGGTTCGGCAGTCTTCCTCTCCCACCAATGGCAGCTGAGGTGGGCAAAGGAAACTGCTGTGGCCTCCGAGGAGCCCAATCGAAGAGGGCACAGACGATGGCAGTGGAGCTTCTTGTTCTCTTCTCCCCTCCGCTGCAGTCTTAAAGTCAGAGCAGTCAAAAGAGGGGATAGATTAAGTGCTTGCGGCGGCGAGGGGGCGTTTGCAAAGATATCAGAGAGGCCCGGGGGGCAATTGCCACCCTGCCCCCGGGCCTAGTCCACCCCTGGGTCAGACTAATCCAGCACGTTATTAATATGAGTGCCCCACTCAATATGGCCACAAGCGAGGGGCATACTGAGTGGAGCAACTCAGATTAATAACGTCCAAAAGATGTGGACTAGGAGGGGGGGCTCTTTAAGACTGCTCTGATCACACCACTGAGCGATCCCTCTCACTTCTCCCGGCCGCTGCAGCTTCAGCTCCACGAAGCGGGCACTCAGAGAGGCGGCTCTGATCACACCTGTCAGTGTTCCCTTTCTCTCCTGGCCGCTGCAGCTTCAGAGCGGCCGGGAGGAGAGCAGAGGGAGCGATAACGGGTGTGATCAGAGCCACCTCTCTGAGAGTGGAGCTGAAGCTGCAGCGGCCGGGAGAAGAGAGCGGGAGCACAGAGAGCTAGCTCCAGTTCTGGAGCGTGACACTACCGCCGCAGTGATCGTTCACATCTGTTCTCTCTTCTCCTTCTCGGCCGCTTTGTAGCTGCAGCAGCCGAGAAAGACAAGAGATAATGGAAGCGAGCGAGCGATCGCCGCGGTGGTAGTGTCCCATCCCTGGTCCCGCCGGTGGCGCACCCCATCGATGACATTCCACTTGCCCCCTGCAATTTTCACTCGCCAATTGCGAGGGGGCGAGTGGAAATTTTGAGGCCTGGTCTATGGGCATGCTTTTGTTTTTCCTATTCCCTTTCCTTTTCCCTTTCCGTATCCCTTTTCTTTTCCCTTTCCTTTCATTTTCCCTTTCCTTTCATTTTCCCTTTCCTTTCATTTTCCCTTTCCCTCCCTTTCCTTTTCTCTTTCTTTTCCCTTTTCCCCTTTCCTTTCCTTTTTCCCCCTTCCTTTCCTTTTCCTTTCCTTCCTTTCCTCTTTTCTTTCCTTTCCCCGTAAACAGGTCAATTCAGGGAAAATCTAAGAAATATTCCTGGAATATCAAACACAAGTGACACCGCAGCATTCTAGAAACCAAAACTATAACTGATGGCAGATAAAATGGAAAATATGGATCAGCTTGGTTCTTTGCAGACAGTCGTTTTCCGGAGGCGTTATCTGTAGAAATAGTTTCTCATGCAGGCCGGTTACAGTCTTAAAGAAAACAGAATCTGTCCCCTGCCATCTGTTTATTTGTGAATGCTGAAAGTAGATGCACACCTAACCGGATGACATTTGGTTTGCTGTAGCACTGGGTAACATACACAGTTGCCATTTTTCACATACATTTTTAAAATCCTTTATTGCACCCCAGTGCTGCTGATCTCCTGCCACCTAATCGCAGCCACTTACTGTCTTCAGGCCCTTCAGCAGCGGCTGCATGTATTTGCAATGAGCTTCCTGGTGGTAACGATGGCGGAATACGTCTGTGCATTGAGCATAGTCATGGTGACTTAGGATGGGTTCACTTGGTTGAATGTGGGTCATCATGGATTTTATGTGCTTTGCGCTAGGGAAGTCTGTAGTTTTTGAATGGATCTTAATGCACCTAACATGATGCATGCCAGACGTTTCCTAATGCAATGCAAGGCACAGATTGTTCACATCTGATCACTGGGGTGCATTACAACACATGGGAGCACAGGTAAACAGGAGGACAACGCAGTAATGTACAGGTGTAAATGGGCCATTTTAATTCCAATCAGAAGCACAGGTAATGGGGGACAGCTCAGTATAGCTCAGGTGTGAATGGGCCCCTTTAGTGCCATCAGAAGCACAGGTAACAGGGGGACAACACAGTAAAGCACAGATGTCAATGGGCCCTTATAGTCTCCTTTGGAAGCAAAGGTAATAGGGTGGGCAACACAGTAAAGCACAGTTGTGAATGAGCCCTTATAGTCTCCAACAGAAGACCAGGTACCAGGGGGCCAATGCAGGAAAGAACAGCTATGAATGGGCTCTATAGTCCCCAATGGAAGCCCAGGTAACAGGGACAACACGGTAAAGCACAGCTGTGAATGGGCCCTTTTAGTCTTCATCAGAAGCACAGGTAACAGGGACAATGCAGTAAAGCATAGGTATGAATGGGGTCTTATAGTCTCTATCAGAAGCACAGGTAACAGGGGAGTAATGGAGTAAAGCGATTGGAAACATGGACAGAGTGTTGTCATCACATTACAGGAAGCACCTGATCACCTGGTATTTTTTAATGAAAGCTTCAGATTCAAAAAGACTGAAACTGACTTTTGATTTTACATTAACATGTTAAGTATTTTATGAGATTTTAGTGACTGGGTTACTTTAAATAACGAATGTTTGTTGCACATTCTCTTAATATTCAAAGAGTCTTTGTTGATCCTTCCCAAAGGTTTTTCCGTCTATGTTTAGCCTTTCTTGTAAAATATTTTTTTTAACATAAGCAATTTAAATGCAAAAAGGGTCTAAATTCAATTTCTAAGCATAGTCATAAATGTGTCTATAATGATTTGTGCAGCTCTGAGATAGACGTATACATGATACTCCAGTAATGCTGCACGGTGCCTTTAGAAACATTTCAATATTCACATCCCTTTAGATGCGGCGGGGGTCACAGGTCATATAAAACCGCTTTAACACATACAGATCCGGATTTCTTGAGGCTCGATCAGAGTTTAGGTTCACCGTCCCTTTAAATGCAAGATTCCCTCCATCTGAGTGCTTTGCGGCTTCACTTTGCTAATGGAAATCAGGTTTGAATATTACAGTCCAGGGGTGAGGAAGTTGACCTGTGTAATGGGAGCTCTTCTCCTGAGAGCAAACACTAGACTTTGCTCGCCCCAGGCGGATCACCAAACTTTCCTGCACTTAATGCAAGTTAAATGAAACCACTTGTAAATTAAATTAATTTCTCACTGCTATGGAACACTGAACGCATTGCATACAGTTTAATTAAGGATCATGTAAGGATAAGCAAGTGTTTCTTGGCATTAAATCTTGCGAAATGTACTTTTCAATATATATCACCTTATAGGAAAGGAAGATTATCTCTTCCTCTTGCTGCAGCTCGTGAATCTTTTTCTCTAAAAGATGTCATTGGATTTGCTTTAAAGTGCAACTACACTTTTTTGGGGGGTTGGATAGAACATAGAGGGATTATGACACCTGCCAGGTTGTCATTGCTGTCTAAGTTCCTGTTGCCCCCCTCTAGTTGTCCTGGTGACCCTTATCAGTGAAAGTGAAAGAAAGTCCCAAATTGTTGGTGGTCACCAAAACAGGAATAGATGGAAAATCGTCCAATGGTGACTCTACTGACCACCAGGGATTTCATCTCACTTCCTGCTGTGGCCATCAGACAGGAAGTGAAGAACTAATTACTCAAAAAGCACATTTATTCCACTGAAAACCTGACATCCAGAATAATTTGTTGCCAGTCTTTAGGCAGTTGAGGGGAGAAGGTTATCTACAGGTTGGAATCCCGGCATCCCTTGTATTAGATTTTGTTTCTACTGTTGAATATTGATTAAACAATTAAAAACAAATACCGTAAAATATCTATTGCGCTGTGCAGTGTACACACTCTCTAAGATGCCATGAATGGGCTGTGAAGGTGGAAATACACTTTAAGAATAAATGACCCATATGTGTAGCCGGTATATTTTAGGAACAGCTTTGTCCACCATTAGATTGCATAGGCCAGGGGTCAGCAACCTTAAACACTCAAAGAGCCATGTGGACGCGTTTTCCACAGAAAAGAAAACACCGGGAGCCACAAAACCCTTTTGACATCTAAAATGTCCTGAAATGTCACTTCTATCCGACTCTGTGAGTGTGATCCCACAGTCCACCCCACTCACAGAGCCGGATAGAAGTGACATTTCAGGACCAAACAGCTGTTCCAGGGCAGGTCAGTTCTCCTGCACATGCCGATCTGCCCTGGAACAGCTGAGAAAGCATTGGAATTCTTCACTGTTTGCCGGTCACACATTCCACGGCCAAAAAACTGGGCGGGATTACATTGAAATGTGTGCCCACGTCACCGGTCACACATTCCAACCTAGTCACAAACTTCGATAGAACAGCGGTCCTGTCTAATCATTTAATCAGAGAAATAGATTATAATAGGCAATATTACAGTGTAATGTTCCCCATTATAATCCACGTTTCTAATTAAATGAAAAAACAGCACACAGTTTTTTGTTTTTTTCAGAAATAGGCTCCTATGTGTTCACAATCAATTTTAAAAATGCATTGTTGGAGTGTGCGAAACCTCCTATCCTTTACTACTGGTTTTGCATGGTGCCATCCACTGCGGTCACTGCAAAAAAAACGCTTGGAATTCACTTGTCGGGACAGTGCAGCCCAATGCAAGATTTGCAAGATTTGATCTCCCCAACAAGACACAGAGGACAAAAAATACACTAATAGGGAATTTAAACACTCCCCTACTCTGTAAAAAAAACCATTCTGGCTATACCCTGCAGTGAAAGGTGTGAGCAGGCACCTGTAAATCAGAAGGATGTCATCGGAATCATAAGAATGTGAATAGTCTAATGGCTGCAGAAGCTATTGATTTTTTGGTGTATCTTGAAATACGGTTTATCCCTCTAACTCTGACATTTACAGGCCGGTATTATAGAACAGAGGATCGTACCGGCTCCTGTAAATGCATCGTTTTACCTTTCTCCCTTGTAGAAACGCCAGAAAACTCCATGCAGCTTTGGTTTGATAAATACAATTTAGTTTTCTTTTTACCATGGGGACGATAACTCATTTATTTGATACATTTTGTGTTCTTTTTTGGACTTTTCAGAGGAAAACAGAGAAGAATATTGGCTTGTAAAGCTCCCTCCCACCTTACACAGTGGGATTACTTAAAGTTAACCTGTCAGGATAGAATTATGGGATGGCTGCCACTGCCGATACTTGTTCCAGATCAGTGACTCACCGAGGGGCTGATGCATGTAGAGGGTTCTAAGAGGAAAATTTATTGTTGCTGTAATGACCCATAAGAATCTTTGCTTCATCCATGAGTCAATGGTAAGCATGAAGGTTGAGGGGTTCAGACTTTACTGGCTGTGTGTTTGTTCCAGGCCAGTCAGGGAAGGAAGCAAATATATAAGAACATTTAGAAATGGTAATTGTGCCTGATCAGTACTTTCAAAAATCTACCTTTTGTCTTAAATCTCTAATAAAAAAAAGCACTTACTATGAGGAAAGCTGCAGATGTACATCTGCAGTGTGAGATAATCTAAGGCACTGCTACCCTTGACTGTCTCACCAGACCTCGAGTGAGATAGGCCGGCCAATGGCCGGCCGTTCGACCAGCTTCGACTTTCACCTGGGCTCAGTCAAGCCGTAGCATGTGCCTTCGGCTCGACTGAGCCCCTCGGCCAACTTCGGGAGCTGTACAGGCTATAGTGAATAGCCCGTACAGCAGCCCTTTGGTTGTACTGAACCGAAGGTGTCCTGGGGCTGAAGCTAGCCGAAGGATCAGTCGAAACTACGGCTAGATCCTTCGGCAGCTTTGTGAAAAGACCCCATAATCTTAAACTATGTAAGAGTTTTTTTGTTTTTTTTTACTTTGAGAGTGGTAAAGATGTGGAATTCACTTCCACAGATAGCTGTATAAGCGGGAAACATAAACTGCTTCAAAAAATGCTTGGACGAGTTGTTCCTTAGTTTACAAAACATACAGGGTTATGGAAATTCCTAGCAATATATGTACAGTATATATATAATGCACAGACATACACTATACAGCACCATATAGGTTGAACCCGATGGACCTGGGTCTTTATTCAACCTCACCTACTATGTAACTATGTACGTTTGCTGGGGCGATAATACTGGACCATGCAAAATACACTGTTTGCACCCACATAGAAAGGTAAAATTGCATTTTCTCCCTCCCTGCTTGTTTTTTTTTTTTTTTTACTTTTGAATACTCCATTCAGCAGGGTGTTGACAAGAATCCGTACCTGCCAATACTTTTCACACATTACAAATAAAGAACAAATCCCAATCTTTAAAACTGTTTCTCCAAACAAAGCAGAGCTTTTAGCTGCGCCAATACCATCAATTTTCTCCCAAAAATTGTATACAGTAAATACATAAAAAGTCGGCAGCAGAAAAATATAATTTTAGAGCATTTTTGATTTCTCATTATTAGCAGTTTAATATACAAGTACAACATCGAGTGAGCCAGTGAGAATAAGCCACTTGAGAAGAAAAAGGTGGAACATGTACCAGATAAACATACAAAATGACAAAATCTTGCCTTCTGAATAGAAACACGTTGTAAAGATTTTTTACGGCTTCTTTCTGGTGCCAATCCCAGTGAATCATACACAATAGCAAATAAATGCCTTGACAGTTTGACCTAAAGGTTTGGCTTGAATACTACATTCAGTGCTAAGAGCATAGTTACAGGAGGAAAAGTAGATTTGAGAGAAAAACAGTATTTTACTGTTTAAAAAAAAGGAACAAAATAATGTAAAACAATTACAGATCTGGCTTTGTTATTTTACAATGCAATCAATAAAAGTACAGTCATTGTGGATGTATTTATTTCTCGGCTAGGTCAACACTTACAAGTCTTGCCCACTGCCCCTGTTCCCCAACCCCCCCCACCGGCCTGTGACTGGGCAGGAAGTGAAGGGATATTTCTAACCTATGAAAAGCAAAACAAGTTTTGGTGATACATACACCCGCTCTTGCTCCATGGCGACAGTATTTGGCCCTGAGCTGCCAATTACCAGGTACAAACACTGCCATAAGCGAGCAATGTCATCCACCTAGATAAGTTCTGACATCATCCAACATCGGAGCTGACTTGGCATGGACTCCGGCAGTGGGAAGTGATAATGGAGCATGAATTCATGAGTAAACCTTGCTGGAGGGAAGCTATTTAGAAGACACAGTCCGGTGCCAATGTCTCTTTGAAGGCTAACGCCAGCCAAAAGTTATGGATAGAGCAGGGAAGGGTTAACGTTTCTGTCAGGTCTTTATTTCTGTCTGTGACCCCACTGGGGAGTTTTTCCTCACTTCCTGTCCCTGTGACACACATGGATAAAGTGAGGGATTCAATTGTCACAGACAGGAACAAAGAGGAACATGGTGAATTCCAAATGACTTTAAGCCTGGCAACAGCAATGGCTGCAGTACTTTAAAGTGGATGGCGCCACTTCAATGAGTCATCAAACACTACGTATCACCAGCACATCTCATGCTCAGTCAGAGATCTTTAATAGTCATTAAAAAAAATGTCCCAAAGCCCATAAATCAGCTCCTTCATAAAGAAAACAGTGACAATAATAAAGTGCAAAGCTTCAGTTGGACTTTTAGAATGCAGATTTAGAAATATTGAAAACGACTTTTAAAATTACATTAATTGTAAATCTTCTACATGATTTTATTGATTGGGTTTAAATGTACTTGAACTATTTGAGGATTTTAAACATAGCAGAGATGTCCTGCTGCAAAGTTTTTAGGACATATCTCCTATGTTCTGCCCCTCTTCCCTGGACGTCGCTGTCAAAATGACAGCCGGGAACTGCTATGTATTACATAGCAGGAGCCGCTGTCAGAATGCAAAATGCTCCTCTGCAATATGACATTTGCAGATAGTCTGCAAGTATTGAGTAATGCATTATAATAATGTATTGTTACATTGTATTTACTATTTCATTCATATGTAGATCAAAGGTGTGACCTTAGATTTGTAAATTACATCAGTTAAAGCCAGCTTCCAAGTAAAAAATGAATAAATAAATACAATAAAATAAAATGCATTACAATGTAACCCCGTATTGCCCCTTAGTTAACCCTAATCAGGCCTAGCTGATTCTTTCCTCTCTTTCCACTTTTTTAAAATTGTTTTTTCTGCTTTTTGTTTATTTATTTATTTATTGTTTGCCATTCATTTGTTTTCATTCATTTATCTTGTTGTTTTGTTTTCAGTGTAGTATAAGAAAAAGCCAAAAAACAATTCTTAATTTGCAAATACCTTTATAGTGCTTTCTACCTGGCATCTTTAAGCATTTGTGGGCAGCACAGTGGGTAGTGGTTAGCGTTTCTGCCTTGCAGCACTGGGGGTTCCTGGTCATTATCTGCATGTTCTCCCTATACTTGCATGGGTTTCCTCCGGGTACTCTGGTTTCCTCCCACACTCAAACACATGCTGGAAGGTTAAATGATTCCTGTCTTGATTGGGCCTTGTATGTATGCATGTGAGATAGGGACCTTAGAGTTTAAGCTCTTTGAGGGCAGGGACTGATGTGAATGTGCAGTATGGAAAGTGCTGCGTAAAATTGTCAGCGCTACATAAATACCTGTATTAATAAATAAATGTAATATGATATAGGACAAATTATAGAAAGGCAGCCGTGTGAATAACCGAGCCGAAGTGAAGTGAGCCGAACGGTGTTCGGCTAGTCCACTGGGAGATGAGGCAAGACTGAGGCAAAGGCAGAGACCGTGATGGAGGAGGCGTCGCCAAGGGGCCAGTCAAGCGGTGAAGCTGAGACGATTGGGCGCCAAGGCACCAGTGAAGGCTGGGCTTCCCATGTAAGGTAGAAGCACTGTGCTGGCAGGGCCCAGCATACATTATGCACAGCCCACCAAAGAGTCACAGGGGGGCTGTGCAATACCTTTTAGTGGGCTTTGCAGGATCCATGGGGGCTCTGCAGCCTGCAAAGTCCACCACAGATCCTGCACAGCTCCCCTGAGATCTGGCACAGCCCCCCACAGATCCTGCACAGCTCCCCTGAGATCTGGCACAGCCCCCCACAGATCCTGCAAAGCCCCCTGAGATCCGAGAGACTGCGGGGTCTCTGCAGGATCTGTGGGGGGCTTTGCAGCCTGCAAAACCCCCCACAGATCCTGCAAAGCCCCCTGAGATCCGAGAGACTGCGGGGTCTCTGCAGGATCTGTGGGGGGCTGTGCCAGATCTCAGGGGAGCTGTGCAGGATCTGTGGGGGGCTCTGGAGCCTGCAAAACCCCCCACAGATCCTGCAAAGCCCCCCACAGATCCTGCACAGCCCTCCTGAGATCTGGCAGACTGCAGGATCTGTGGGGGGCTTTGCCAGATCTCAGGAGGGCTGTGCAGGATCTGTGGTGGGCTTTGACAGGTCACGCAAAAAGTATTAAACAGCAAGGGGTGGGGTAAATTTAGAGGGCAGCCCCAATACACCACTGCGTTCAGGGACCACCAATTGAAATAGATCCGACTGACCCGGATCGCCTTGGTATGCGATCCGGGCCAGTCACAATTAGGCAGCGGCAGCCAATAAACAGGTAGGCCCCTGCAAGCGGCTGTCTAATCTGCCTGTTTAGAGGTCACCGCCACTGCCTGATTGTGACCGGCCCGACTACAGAGGCGATCCGGGACGTTCGGGTCCCCCGTGAGAGCCGTACAAGGCCGTAAGGCAGTGATGGTGAACGTTTCTTAAACCCGAGCGCCCAAACTGCAATACTAAACTTAGTTTCAGCACTGGCACTTTGAGATAAATAAATTGATTTTGCGTCGCAGTTTGGGCACTCGGGTTCAAAAAGGTTTGCCATCACTGGGCTAGTCACTTCAGGCTTGTAGAGCTAATTTCAGCCGTACATTGGCTGGCTTCGGGTCGGCCGAACATGCTGAGCATGTTCAGCCGACCCGAAGTGCAGCAGGAGTTCGACTCAGTCCGATCCAACATCTGGATCGGCTGAGCTAAACCTCCGGCAGGCTACTCGCTGCCGTTTGGCTTATGCTCATAGGGGCCGTACAGCAGGTAGTGAATAGCCGAATGTAAGTAATGTAAAATGACAGTTCAGCGTGCCCTGGTTACCTGGTACTGAACCGAAGGGCTCCTGCAGCCGAAGCTAGCCGAAGGATGAGCCGGAGCTACGGCTGATCCTTTGGCTAGCTTTGTGAATAACCCTCTATATATTTTTTATGACTTTTTGTCTATTGATTACATAGAAAATAAAATATTTTAAAGAAAATATTAGCAAAGTAAAGTTTAGTTTATCTTATGTAGTGACAATGTTATCTTTGAATAAACAGGCCCATAGTAGAAATGTAAACATTGCTCTGGTCCATAAGGGGTATAAAGGTAAGTGAAGAGTGAATAGAGTAAGTGGAAATATAAGTGGAATTTTACAAAAGTTCATTATCGTTCTCATTTTCCTAGGGAAGTATGAAATTAATATACGGATCCAAGTTGGCGGTTTATCTAGGTGCCTTTGGAAAACGTTGGTTTGGAGTTGAAATCTAGATAAATTGCAGCGAGAATTGATCTTGTGCTTCTATTCTCCTGTTGCGCCGTGATAAAATCTTCCTTCTTACAGCCCGGTGATAAATAACATCTCCGGAGCTGAAATCGGACCTGCGGAGAGACATAGACTACACTTCAAATTGCGTTACACAAAACCAATTATATCATTTGCTTACAATACTGTTATTTCATCTCTCTGATCATTTCATTGTTACGGAGAGAGAGAAACTGGCTGTCAGGCTTGACAAAAACACGGATACTTGAAAGGGTTTGGTAAACGCAAAACACAGACAGCAGTATTGAATATGGCAAAAAGCAATGTACAAGAAATTCTACAAAACAGAGTAAATTATTGCTACAAGTCACTCTCTTTATATATCACATTTATATTGAGTCCTTCCTTCTTCTTTTTTTTTTTTTTTTTTTACCTTTGCTTTGTTTACATAAGCGCAAACCTATCAAAATAGTTCTTGTTCAGCCAGTCTTGTGATCCAGGCACCCCGGCCAGATAAAGTCTTATCATGACTTCACTTTTGTCCACTCTAGTATAATAAATAAAGTAATATAATAAAGAAATATTTATGTATGTATTGTATTATAATGTATGAATTGTATAATAAATACATATCATTTGATAAACGATTTAATAAATGTAATAAATGATGCAATACATTAATATAATGTAGTATGATAGATAGATAGATAGATAGATAGATAGATAGATAGATAGATAGATAGATAGATAGATAGATAGATAGAGTACAATAAATAGCATTAAACTCTCAAGCTTCTTTTTAGATCAAATAAAAATACATTGCCCCACAAAGTATTTCTTTACATCTTTGGCAAATCACTACAGTCATCATGTATCCATACAGCTGCTCCAACCCTCTCAGCTCGGCTTCCCTGAACTTCTTGTCCAGTACAAGATCACAAGGGACAGAGCAGTCTCCAGCAGCTGTCCATGTACTAGAGAAGGAAAGAGGGAGCACGGGAGAGCGGCTTGCTTTGCTGTGTCTGTGTGTTTGTGGAGACACATACAGCTTAGTAGCACACACAAGGGTGGCTCCATAGGACCCTGCCAGGGAAAGGAGCCACCCTAAAACAGAATATCAGGGACACTTCCCAGGGGACCAGCTGATTCTGCAGGACACTAAAACTTTTCAATAGCAAGGCGTAGCATCCATTGTAAGGGATTTCACCAGCATGTAAGTAGCTTGCAAACCTTTTGACTTGAATATCACTTTAAAGTGACTAAAACTGCCACAACATTTCCTGGAAAGAAATATATACATACTTACCTCTGCCCGCGCCACCAAACACTGCTGTAATGAAGTATAACCACCATCAAAAAACTATTTCGGATCCAACACTTCTTTGTGGTTTCTCCCACCCACCAATAAATGCAGCTGGGGACCAGAGAATCGATTCTCCCAGAAGGAACCGAGCGCCTCAGGAAGTGCTGGATTCTGGAGATTCTGATTTCCAGGCATCCCATTGACTCTTTTTTTCCTGTATACTCAGTTCTTGCTATATCCTGCCAGGAAATTCTAGCAACTTATTAGGTTTCTGTTGCATAAGGAGTGATGTCCATTGAGTATAAACGCTTGGTTCTCAACTGGTGGGTCGTGACCCAAAAGTGGGTCGCGACTCCGCGCTTAGTGGGTTACCGCATGCCGTTCACTTTTCTAGGTGAGGGGCTCCTCAGCCTCCCCCTGGCGCAGCACTGTCAGTTCTCACACCAAGCAGCCATTCAAAATATGCTGCCCGCCACCGGGTGTCAGCTTGAGGTGGGTATGGGATGGGGCACTGGTGGCGAGGGAACTCCATCCATTTCCAGGCATTTCTTACAGCTCCCTCACGTGTCCTGTAGAGGTGCCTGGACTGTAGTGATGTCACATTCTGGCTCCCGGCACCTCTACAGGGATGGAGTGCCGTCACGGCACAGCAGCCCACACTGGACCCCAGGCTGAGGATCCACTCCAGTTCTCGTAAGATAGGGAGACTGGGTGGATCTTAAAAAGAGAACAGAAAAAATATTTATTTTGGACTGTGTATGTGTGTGTGAGAATTTCTGAGTGTGTGAGAATGTGTCTGTGTATGTGTGTGTGTCAGTGGCCCGTTCACACTAGTACACGTTCACGCAATCGCAACTACATTCTGCATTCTGGTGCAGGAGGTCCGTTGCACTGCCATTCATTAGAATGGCACCCCAAACGCACCTCCAACCCACAGTTTGATTGCCCACACGGGAACGCATGGTACCGCAATGCGGTGCGACTTGGGTCACGACTTAATGACCAAGAGGAAATGTGGGTCCTGAGGTTACACAGGTTGAGAACCACTGGTATAAACCATCTCCTCTTATCGCTATTACTGTTTCCCAATTTGTCTTGATAATACGGCCACACACTTTTAGTCCTGTTGGACTGATTAATAGTTATATCACAATTTCCACAATTATATTTGCAATGTTTATTAATCAATTCATATGTTTAAAACAAATAATAATTTCCTTTAGGGCTTGTTCACACCAGATCTGCATGAGTTTCTTCACATGCAGTGCAGTGTGTTTTGCTGTGTTTTTGCCATGTTTTTGCCGCATTCCGAGCCATTTTTTTTTTTGCCTAAAATGGGTTTCAGTGCGTTCCAGAGCAAGAAAAATAGGGCATGCTCCAGTTTTTCCAAATCCTCTGGAACTGAACGCTGTGGTGTGAACTAGAGCCCAAAATACAATTGCAATATATTGGATGCATATTTGATGCGTTCTGTAACTGCTCTGCTCTGCATCTGCTCCGCAGTTGGTGTGAACAAGCCCTCAATATTTAGGAGGAGTTGAGATCGAAAGAATATATCAAACAAAAGATAAATCGAAGTCTAGAAAGATTGACAAGGGAGGAGGATATAGAAGAGGAGAAAAGTAAGGAGGGTGGCATCTGGGTCTTTAAACTTCTCAGGAAATGGGCTCAGAACCTATAGGGCCGATAAACTGTCCGGGGATAGAGAGGGATGGGCGACATCGATCCATGGTTGCCAGATTTTTGTACATTTTTTATTAAAGTTTAGAAGAATGTTTGTTAGTTTCTATTTCAGAAAGAAGAAATCCACTTTGTCAAATGAAAGATGGGATCTTTTTATCACTGTTTTCACCCAAGATTTATACAATTTCAATGTGATAACTGTGGGAAAGTTGGGTGAAAACATTGATAAATGGACTGCTTAGTTTATTTCCAAGTCATGCCTGAAAACCTGGAGTGATCTGTTATGAAATTTCAACCAGTTCTAGGAAAGTTTTAACTTTGGCTGATCACCCCACCAGCACCACTACATCACCCTACTGGCCAACGTGGCTGTCCATTATATTAGGATATCAACATAAGGTGCTCTTTTATATAGGCATTCACAAGAATAAATACATTTTCATGTGTACTAGACCTATGACCATTATTTGAGCAGATGAAGCTCCAATCTGTTTTCATATGTTTACTAGTCTATTCTTAGCTGTTCCATTGATTACAGAGCTCAACAGCTCTGCCGGCTTTGTTCAAAGGAGGTCCTACAATCAAAGAGAATTATTCTGATGGCAAGTAGCTTCTGCTGTGTTCCCTGCTTAGAAAACCCAGTATGGCTTTGCTGTGAATTCACCTTTAATTAATTATTTGCAGAATAATACCTTTAGGCCCCTTCCACACTGGTGGTCTGATCGGATCCACCTGTCAGTTTTTCAGGCGGATCTGATCAGATACTCAATGTAAAGGTGCCCATACACCTTGCGATCATCAAACGTAACTTTTTGTCCGATCATCGAACAGTCGTACAATTTTTGTACAGCGGCCCCATCCTGCCCCAATCATCGCATGGTTCAATTAGCGGTAGTTAAAAAAACTTAGTTAGTTAAATTAAATTGTGGAAATTGGGCCAAACCATTATAGATTAATGTAAAAGTAATCTAAAGCCAGAACTTTATATATTTTTCCTTTTTTGGATTGAGTATGGAATTGCTAAAAATGGCCACCTATGTCATAGTGGGGATTTTCCCTTTACTTCTTGTTATGTAGAAACAATGGGAAGTGAGTTAAACATACTAGGCATGCACCGATACCAAGTGCAGTACTTGGTACAAGTACCAGTACCGATACTTTTCGAGCTCCAAGACTAGACTAGAGAAAAATTTAAAAGTTAGGAGGCAGCTGTCCTTTGTAAGGAGCATATGGGACTCCTGGGATTTCTACATCTCTCTTTTAATGTTTGATTTTGTTTTAATAAATAAAAATAAAGGGATGCACCGATACCAGTTTTGCGAGTACAAGTACTGGCATGAAAGTGCCAACTATCGGCATTAATACTCGAAAAGTATCGGTGCATCCCTAAAACATGCCATAACATGTGGGAAATCTGCTGTTAGACACTTGTCACTGGGCCAAGCATCCCCATTTGAAGATTTCGCCTCTTCCTGTTTCAGTGTTGGATTTTCCCATTATTTTCAGTCCTGAGGGTGAATCTACCTCATGGAGACACAGACAGCAATACAAATCCGACAGGTTCTAATTGTACCAAAACTGAAACAAAAAAGTTTTGATTTTAGCTTTAACTTTAACAGGACATTCTACCTTAATTTCCAAATGCTCAACACACATAAGGTGGGAACGATTCAACGTTACAAAGGCATCTCTCTTTACCTTGCATAGAATTTTATGTAAAAATTGTAGCACTGCTTAACTATGAAACCTTTAAAATGAAATTCAATGCTCTAGCTAGTGTGGGAAAATTTAAATTTTCCAAATAACTCGGTGAAATTGGGCCAGTCTTATGCCGACGAAACGTAAAAAAGCTGAAGAATCTCCATCTCATGGAGCTTTGTGGACTCGCAGTGCTAATAACCATTTAGATAAATTTAGTTTTCTAATTATACAAAAGAAATTAGCCCTCGGAGCAGCATCACTTTTGGAAGCAAGTAAAACGCTCACCAAATCCATCAGTTCAAATGTTTCCCATTCATAAGTAAAAACGATATTGAACTCTTCGCATGATACAAATAATTCTGCTTTATTTTGTACTTGTGCTCGGCGATAATGCTATATGTTTAATATTATGGCTTTTAATTTTACAAGCAAATTCTAGAAGCAGCACAGACAGGAAATGAAAACTGCTGCATTCCCATTCAAGCTTTTCAACATGTCAGCTGAAAATTAAAAGTAACCCCACTGAATTTTATGAGTAGAATTCAATGTATTGATCAAATTACAATGAAACGTCACACGTGGGTGCTAAAAGTAATCTTTGGAATTGTAAGAACACTATCTTATATTTGTATATAAAAAAATAACTACCACACAATATATCATTCTTTTCTATTGTTTGATATTTTTTAAAGGACATGCAAACTTTACAGAGGAACTTTACCCTTATTTTAAAAATGGCTGTTTAGAAATGTTCAGTAATGACAATCTACAAACAGATACTGTTAGATAATTGCCAACTTTTTATTCTTTACATACCTTATTTTTCTTTTCCTCTCCATTCTTCTCTCAGTGACCATTTTTACTAAGGGTGGATGCGTTGCTGTCCCTTTACTTCCTGGAACTTTGGCACATGTGACTAGGACATTTGACCATGTGCATCATCTCAGGGTAAAAAATGCCTTTCCTTGACATTTTGCAAGAGTTTTCGCAGTTTATAGCTGAGATTTCCCAGCAATGCACTGTGATATACCCTTCCCAGAATGCATCTCTTAGGCATGGGCCACATCACTAAAGCCAAGCAGTGGCTTAGTAAGTTAGGGGAAGCTCTGCTGACTTCCATGTGCAAGCAAAACACATTTTTTTTCCTTGCACATGAACGGGTATTCTTTGCAAAATGAATTTTCACCTCATTCACTAAGCTAAAGGAACATTCCCTTGCAAAAGTGAACAGCCTTTTTGGCTTTAGTAAATAAACCATATTACATTTAATATTTGCTTTTGGTGTTTGTTTAATATTTCTGTTTACTATTTGTGTATAACAACAGTCACAGGATTTCATATTTATATATTTAATATTTAGAAAAATGTTCATACAATTAAGGCTTCCCTGAAATTGTGGTGAAAATCCTCAGATTTTGGCAACATTTTGCCATTTTGGTGAAAAGCATTGGAGTCAATAGGGAAGGGGAAGTTAAGGCGATTTTTGGTAGTTTTAGGGGTAAAATATGCTTTAAATGGCTCCTGAGGGTTGCCATAGCTCCATTTAGCTATTCTGGACCTGTTCTTATGCCAATAGCACAACCCCTTTTAACCTTAGTAATTTTTTATTTTTTCGCATGAAAAAAGACAAAGCAAAAATAAATGAATAAATACACACAAAAAAAAACACAAATACATTAAATTAAATTAAATAATTAACTTTCCTAAATAACCCCACCAAAAAAATACACTGTCAAAATTAAGAAAAATAAGAAAAATATAAAGACTAGATCTTTGTTTTTGTTTTTAAACGCACCCTACAAATTAAAGAAAAATATTAGGAATAGATCTTTTTTTTTTATTTTCGCCTGAGCATCTCAATGAGAATTTTGGTTTTAGCAGATTCACCATCACCAATCAGGGTCGCTGAAATCACTCCCTTACCTAGTGACAATGTGGGAGAGCATTTGGAAGACAGGAACAAACATTGTCACCCTGTCACAGGTATTGCCTAAATAAGAACTTTGGTGGTAGAACCACCAGAGATTATTTTGGTAAAGCTGCCTGTTTAATAGCATTTAACATGACTTTATAATGACTTTAACATGTTATGAAATTTTAGTGATTGTTTTCATCTACTTTCCGCCCTGATGGTGAGATATTTGCCAGCAATGTCACTATCTGCAGCATTAGGAAAATTGTACAATTTGATGACTGTGGTAGGAAAACGATTGAAAAACTATTTCATGTGTACAAATTCTGTCAGTGCAATTTAACCGGCTGCCATAGAGAACATTCTAAATAATATTTTTGATTGCAACAAAATTGATGTGTTACATTTGGGTCCATGAAGTTGCGCTGCTAAGAAATTTTAAATTAAAAAAGGGAATTGTAGGCTGTGCATGTACTGCTACATATCGGCTTAGTTTTATGAAAGATTCTGGTGGTTTGACGTATGCTGGCTTGTCTTTTTTTTTTGCCAATCCTACGACGCGTTCACTAACTTTTGTAGTCCAATAGCTATCCCACCACAATCTTTACTGGAAAACCCATTGAAGATGGATAATGAATTAACTGTGGATGGTACAGCTTGGATCACTAACCTTCATAGGAACTGGCGTCACAAGGGGTCTGTGGGGGGTGAGGCCCACACGCGGGTGACATAATTGGAGGGGCGAAACCAAAATGACTGACAGTCATTTTGGTGTCACCCCCTCTGAAATGTCAGGCACCCTGTCAGTGTCAGGGGAGAGGAGGGGACCCGGCTGCATACCTTATCCCACCGGGTGACTGTCCCCTCCTTTCTCTGCCAGCTTCAATCACCAAGATGGGCGCCAGGAGGGATCAATAACATCGCCGCGCATGCAGGATGACGTCATCACGCACACACATGGTGACGTCACGTCGGGGTGACACCCGGCCTCGGGGCGCCCCTGTTTATAGGTTGTATGTCCAATTCATTTAGAACTTTATCTGCATTTAATCGGCTCCAGAACCTGTGTAATTCACATGTGTCATCAATAAAAAGAAACCTATACCGAAATAAATATTACCGCTTTCCAAAAATACTGGTTACCTGGCTCTTTGACCTTAGATACAAGTTCACTGACTCCGGTAAGGTGGCTTCAGACATTCTGATTTCCTTCATAGGATACTCCAAAGACTCAAATATGGATCAACAAAGATGGGCACCAAACCAAACAAAGATCAGAGTCCATAACTATTTTAATTGTTCACGGTTTGATCAACTTGATGAATCCTCTGACGTGTTCCGGGGCAAACATATCCCCCATCACCAATCAGATCAGGACTCAAAGTAGTAATAGCCAGAGAGAGTGTTGTTTGAAGAAAACTCTAGATAAGTGCACTTCAGTTATAATGGGAGTAAGACGGTCTGAAGTGCACTTATCTAGAGAGTGTCTTTGCCCCTGACATGTGTTGGCTGGTTTATTGAACATATATATGAACAATAAAAACTTTTTATGGACTATGATATTCGTTTGACTTGGCACCCATCTAATGTCATCCAATTAAAGTGTATGGTAACCTTACTAATGAATGTTGTCTTATTTGCTCCCTTTTGGTCTGTTAAATATACCACTGAGAGCTTATTATTATATCTGCCCAACAAGTGCAGAGATGTTGCTCCTGCCAGAAATGTAATGAGCCCCTAACGTCCTGTGTTCTCTGCCTATGCTGATTGTTATCAGGTACATTGTTCCCTTGCTGTGAACTACAGTATCCCTCTCCTCTCCTTAAGTTATGGAGATACAAAGAGGGTTAGGACATCTGTAGTCCTGTCCTAGGGTAACAATGCTAATCATTCATAGATATAGCACAGTGAGTGTTGTTACCCTGAGACAGAAAGAGTGTCATTGGCAGGATCACCAGGTGAACAAAAACCAGAAAAAGGAAAATGAATGCAGTCACTAAAGCTGAGGAGCTGCAATACATGGCATGTTTGTTCTTGGGTTTAGATATCCATTAAAGGAGAACTATGAGGTGACTGAAAATCACTCATCCTCATAGTTCGAGCCGAAGTGTGTCAAAGAAGCTGTCACAAGTTGGCTCTATTGATCGTCGAGTGAATGCATGCCGTCGCTCACTCACTTTCCGATCATCTCCCTGCAGTCACAGCTCCCTGCAGGGATTCCCCCCTCCGTGCTCCAATTCTCCAGTGCTGAGTGGGGCAACGGACAGGGGAGGGGGGCGATCACAGCTGGCTCTGCCTCTAGATAGGCAGAGCCAGCAGTCACTCACGCAGCAGGGTGGATCCAGACAGTATTGTAGGGATCCGTCCCAGCTGCGGCGCTCTCAATATATCGTGGGCAATAGCCTGCGATATACTGAGCTTTGGTACACGGGAGGAGGTTTGTATATGTCCTACCGTGACCCTAAAGAGAACTATGGGAACAACACTTACCCCATAATTCTCTTTTAAGGTGTAAACTGAGGTCACTACATGTGCCTATTAGGCTCTTACTGATTATTGATACTCTGCGGGAAGATGACCCCACCCAACCAACACAAACCCTTTATTTGCTTCTGCATCAGCCCTGCTATTGGCAAATTAAGTCAGGCACTGCATCGTGCAGTAGATTTTGCCTGCAGTCCTATTTTCTAGAATGGGCCTTAGCACTCAAACAGCTCTGTAGATAATGTTGCAATCTGCAGCTCTGAAATGCCTGCGAGAGATACATACTTAATGAGGCAGCTTAAAACAGTGACAGATACAGAAGCGGAACCCACAACAACTAAACCGGGTTGAATCAATCCCGATTATCCCGCTGTAACTGTGCTTAATGTCCATAGGCCATGCCTTCTACCTCTACACTGGATTAGGTGTGCAGCCATGTGAGGGTCTGCTTTGAGAAGATAAAACGCACAAGGCCGGGGAAAAATGAGGTTTTCACAAATAGGCGACTTTCTTGACTGCTTCCTTGAAAATGAAGGGAGAGAGATGGAGAGAGAGAAATGTGGCGTTCGCCTGGTATAAAATGCTTTTGGATCAAATGAATGAAACGAAAGCATGAAAAATGATGACAGGCTCCAAAGGTGTTGGAAAATGTCCTATTAACCGTGCAGGCACTCGTACTCGGAAAAGGTTAAGTGCCCGGCATTGGAATGCAAGTACGAGCTTTAAATGTGCTCTTTGCGATGCTACCCTTTTGTTTTCAAAGTCATTTTTGTTTTGTTTGCACACGTTATAATCCACATTGTAGGCCTGGAAATTACTTAAATCACCCATAATTATATATTTCCTGAGAACCTGGAGAATAAAACGGTGGCAGTTGCAAATTTTTATGTTGCATGATACCAGCTCAACTCTTTATCAAACCCAAAATTTCAGTAAAAAATACATTTAAGTTAATTTTAGTTAAAAAAAACACAATATAATACCCTGCTTTTTTTAATCAAATATAAAATATGAGGTTGTTTTGAGTAAATAGATACCCAACATGCCAAGCTTAAAAATTGGGTGCGCCTGTGGGGGGGGACAAAATATGTTACCTCAAATTATCCATAGGCGACGTTTTAAAAGCCCATGCAGGTCATCAGTTTAGAGTTATCTGTGAATATTGGCCTTAGAACGATTGCTCTCACTCTGGCCACTCTGGCACACATGATGATACCTAACATGTGTGGGGCAATTGACGGGGGACTTTAGGGCTTTTTGTAAAATTTATTTTATTTACCTTTTTAACTTTTTTAGACTTTTTTTGTAATACTTAAAGTGCCATTAAAGTCACCTCTCCCCCCATCATGCTGCTTCAAGGACTTACCTTAATCTTGATCCGATCATCTTCTTCTTTCCAGTAGTTTTCAGGAGTCCCTCCAGCGCTGGTGCCGGTCTCTGATCCAGAGCTGACTCCTGTGTCTTCTGTGTCCCACGGTGTCTGTGCTCATGCACGCTGCCGGCTGCCTGCATTGACTTACACTGTTACTCTCCTCTTCTCCCGGCCAAAGATCTCTACTGCAAATGCACCCCACCCAATCATCCTTCACGGCCGCTCGAGAATCTTCATATCTTCAGACAGGAGCGAGTGGCGGAGACGCATGTAAGTTTTTACCTGTTTGGCAACTTTTTAATTTTTTTAAAGGTTTTTGTATATACAAACTTGCCAAAAAAACCCAGAAAGTTTCATTATACTTTAACTTCATTACAAGCACATAGGAGGACTCGCAAGCCTAGGCAAAAATGAGCACTTAACCCCTTGCAATGTTGGGGTAGTCCCACTGCAAGGGTACATTTGTGTTTGCCTGGAGATGGGCGTAGGGGGCCTTTAGTAAAGAAGGCAGTGAAGCCTTGCAAAATCTTCCAAAGATGGAAGATAGTCTCGCTGTTGTATAAATACCATAGGTGCACTGTGAATATAAGAATATATTGCCAACATGTAACCCTAATGGCATTTACCTCTTTCAAAAAATTGGATATTTCTCTGCTACAGATCTATTTCTTTGTCATGAGAAATAAATGTAATCATTTCCTGTTTGTATTCCAGAGCTTGTTATTCTTGTCAGAATGCTATTGCTGAATTTTTTTAATTACATTTCGGCGGCCTCAGATGAATTATGAATAAAATGAATATCCTGGAATGCAGAGAAGTCTTCTTAGTGCTGCAGAATCCTTATCGGGACCTGGAATCTCTGAGATGAAGACTTTATTCCTTGTGATTTCTTGAGGGAAACAAGAATGTTGTGATGTTTTTTTTTCATGTAAATAATCAGTATTGGGGATTGTGCAAAGTATGTGTTGGTCTATTTGATAAGATTCTGTCATCTGGTGCAGTCAGAAACAGATTTTGAGCGATCGCAATCAAGCCTTACATTTTATTAAAAATTTATTTTTTATTTTTAAAGCTGAGCTCACTTTCAGACCAAACCCCAGTCTGAATCTGAGCTCCTTCAGAACCTGAATGAGCTTCTCCTAAATACAGAAGCTCCCATCACCTGCTGCCAGGGAATTCTCCACCCCTTTGTTTACGTCAAGCTGGAGGCAGGGAATTCCCTGATAGCAGCTGACATCATTGAGCTTTTATGGCTACATGCCTATATTTGGTAAATTACATTGACCTAATATGACTCTGTGCCCCTATTTAGAAAATGACGTCAGCACAAGCATACTATCCCTTTTATAGGTCTTGCTGTGAGGCAGGGAATGCTATACCCGCAGTTGCTTTGATTGAATTGCCCATGGCACTTCTTTGGTTGGAGGAGTTCTGGTTTGGACCAATCCCATTTCAAATGTTAGGCCCTCAGTTGCTTGGATGTAAGTCCCCAGGGCACTTCCTTGGACAGAGGAGGTCAGGTTTGGGCCAAACCCAGTCCAAATGCCTGTCCCGCAGTTGCTTGAATGAAGGTGCCCATGGCACTTCCTTGGTCGGAGGAGCTCAGGTTCAGACCAAACCCATTCCAAATGCCTGCCCCTGAGTTGCTTGAATGGAAGTACCCATGGCACCCCCTTGGTCAGAGGAGCTCAGGTTCAGACTGAACCCAGTCCAAATGCCAGGCCCACAGTTGCTTGAATGGAAGTGCCCATGGCACTCTCTTGGTCAGAGGAGCTCATGTTCGGATCCGGTTCGGTCTGAACCTGAGCTCATCCCTAAACTCCAACCCTATCTTCAGTCTTGCACAGTTAGACAGGCTTCTCTCCTGTACTGAAATTACTTACTCTCATTTCATTCTGCATTAGAAGCTGCAATAAGTCAGATATACAGTAGTCACCCCATTTCCTGGCTGGAGGATGCCCAGCATTATGTAGTACTTTCCTTCCCAGCCTGACTGTCACTATTGGATACTCGGATGGCATGACAGTGAAACAAAATTAGACTCTCTAAGACTTGAACTGAGGATTAATACAAACAAGCACTGCTAGAACTGTCTATAATAAAGAGCTCTTTTTGGTCTGATGAGGTCTCTGTTTGTATCGGGTGGTTGGGACACCGATAACGTTTTTGGATCACATCATGGTGAAGTATAAGGATCATTTACAAGCATGTGCAAAGTTTCTTTGTTGTGGTGAAGATTTGTAAGCAAGTGCAGAGGCTTTGACTCTTTGACTTTGGACTTTGATTTGGTTACTTTGTTCATTGAGTGATTGCATTGATGGTGGTTTATTGACAGTCACTTCACAGACTAAATGCACACTAGTATCAGTATAAATGGAATAAATCCAGCATGGGTGGGGGAACCTCCCCCGTTGGACCATTGTATTCTAAAGCATCAGAGCACTTTCTCGCATGGCAGGGCCTAGACACCCTCCACTTTGATGACTGATTACATTGAGGTCATCATCAGGTGGAATGGTCTAGGAGGAGCTGCCCGGTGATAGCTTGCATCTCCACTTATATGGCAGCTGTCTTGTAGAATGCAGAATGGATGATAATGTAGACCTGGGTAAAAGAACAGCTGCAGATGCCTACTGTCACTGCTCTGTCACTGCCTTTCTCAACCAGGGTGCCATCTGTCTTCCTTGGGGGTGCTTTGAAATTTTTACACAGCGTCATGCTTTTCCATGGCACAGGCAGGCTCCTAAAGTGAAGGGGGCTTCTGATGTGAAGGGGCAACTCTGATATCAAAGAAAAGCTCTGATGTAAAGGGGGGACACTGATGTGAAAGGGGTTCTCTGATGTGAAGGGGGAACTCTGATGGGTAAAGGGAGGCTCTGATGTAAAGGGGGAACTCTGATTTGATAGGGGGCTTCTGATGTGAAAGGGGACTCTAATGTGAAAGAGGGCTTTTGATGTGAAGGGGGAACTCTGATGTGAAAGGGGGGCTCTGATGTAAAGGGGGCTTCTGATGTGAAAATGACTCTTTATGTAAAGGGGGGGCTTGTAATGTGAAGAGGGGGACTCTGGTGTGAAAGGGAGGCTTCTGATGTAAAGGGGGGCTCCTGGTGTAAAAGGGGAATCTGATCTGAAAGGTGGGATTCTGATGTGAAAAGGGAAACCCAATTTTTTGTGTGTGGGGACACCCCGTCTTAAAATTTAGTAGGGGCCCCATGTCGTTTTTTACATTTTGAACTAGGGTGCCTCGAGATTCTGCATACCTCTAAAGGGTGCCGTGGCTGAAAAAAGGTTGAGAAACGCTGCCTACCATTCACAACTGACTTTTCTCGAACTGTTTGAAGGGCAGCATTGCCTCAGCCTAGGTCCACTTTTAACTGGTGCATATCAGGACATAGGCCAACAACCTTCGGGCCCATCTCCATAACATACTGAATCTTTCATCAGTATAAATCTTCCCTTTCATTTATTTCACACTAATGAATAATCTATAGAATTTCCAATAATTAGCTGTAATGATTTCCAGGAAGATATTATTGCTGGCTGGGTTGCCTATTCACCAGCATACATTTTAATCATTTAATAGAACCTACAGCATCATTCAATGCCAAATATATCTTTTTTATGACTTAATAGCAAGAGGCAGGATGCGATTGCTGAACCTTTAAAACCTTCTCAGCTTTCCCCAGAGCTGCAGAGTGTTCTGTAGAAGCGAGGTGCCTCGGTAATATCATTTATTTATTTCCCATTTTTATATAGTGCTAACATATTCTGCAGCAGTTTGAGGGCAACGTAGAGCTAGAGGCACACGGACAGATTCTCCAGCCAAAGGAATCAGACTAGTTCTCCAAATCTCATCTTTATTTGTGAAATGCAAATGTTTAATGGGCCTAAAGGTAGGCATCTAGATCAGGATACTCTGAAGTATATTGTACAGTTTAAGAAGGCCAAATGCCATGGTTCAATAATTGTCTGATTCTTTAAAGGTCAGATAAGCCCCTATGCAGAAGAATTGAAATTTTATTTTTTTATCGTGGAAGATGAAATTTGCCAACTTTATTAAAGTGGATCGAGCATTCGATTTTTGTCTTGTAAGATTCATGCATGCTAAGTAATGTCTGCACAGACAAGCCCCTGGTGGAGCTTCTTACCCTGCAGTTTGATAACTGGGGTAAAGGATACTAAGGAAATGCTTCCTTCTTCATGTAGCAAATTGATTACATAATTTCAGCCTAAGCAAATTCACTGGACCGCAACTCAATGTCTGATCTTAAATTTAAAAAGTTGAGCATTTTGAAAAGTAGTACTGTCGCTGCTTGTCCACAACTTATTAATGCAGACTTTTAAAGTTGCTAAAAGGTCCACTTTATGTGCCAATTCTCAATGTTCTCTATATGCTGACATTCATTTTATCAAAGCATCGTATTCACTTACTATGGATCCCCTTAACAAGCTTCAATGCATCAAAAAGCATACTCGACCAATGTTTTGCTGATGCAGCACACCACCATACCTGTGTATTTACATCTATGCATTGTGGTACCTTGAAGGGTCAAGTGCTTTATTTGCTGTATGGGCAAAAAAAATGCCCCCTACATGTTCGACATCTGCTACCATTGCATATCAACACTAATGAAAATGTGCACATATAGATGTGAATCTAGTGTAATCAATCCCTTATCTGCACCTAAACTCTCCTTTCTTAAAGTAATTTACAGTCTCTGCTACATTCACAGAAGCCCGTAGCACACATAAGGGTTGGTTACAGCCTCAGGTTTACAAAAATAATAAAAAAAAGATTTGAATGATACTATTGCCTGAGGCAAGGAAATGTAAAATCTCAGCACCGCCAGTTACCAGCTGTTACACTGATTGCTGAGTTTTGCAGGGTGTGCTGGAGGCTCAGGCAGCACAGTGACTTAAGTGGACCTTCCATGGCAAATGAAAGGTCCACTTTGTTCATTCACCACGGAAGGTACACTTTAAAATATATTTCTAGCCTGATATAAATTGTATTTCTAGTCCAAAATGTATTCTTAGAATTGAGTGTAGAATTGCTAGAACCCCTGTTGGGCTTCGTGTATCCGCCCTCGTTATTGTCCAGGGACCATTACCAATGTGGCAGAAAGTGATGAGAAGTAGAAAATGATAAAGTTTTCACTTGAAAAGGATAGGAGATATTCATTTGGGGACGGTTTGTTTGGTGACAGCTGTCTAAGAAGGGGAAAAATCCAATAGGGTTTCACCATTTCAAACTCGTTCCAGAACTAGACAGAAAAGTTATGGCTACAGATATACACTGCCTGGCCAAAATATAGTCACACACTCTAAAGTTTCATTGGACCACCTTTAGTTTTGATTATGGCACACATTCACCATGACATCATTCCTATAAGCGTATGCAATGTCACAACTTTGATTTCCGTCCAGAGTTGCATTAATTTTTCACCAAATTTGGACGTACAGTGTACGTCTCCCGTCACGAAGGGGTTAAGATCTGGTGGCCAGTCCATGTGTGAAAATGATGTCTCATGCTCCCTGAACCACTCTTTCACAATCTGAGACCAATGAATCCTGGCATTGTCATCTTGGACCATCAGGGAAGAATAAATCCACTGATGAGAAAACCTGGTCATTCAGTATATTCAGGTCAGCAGCCTAATTTTTTGGGGACATAATGTTGCTGAACCTAGACTATATATCCAATGGAATTCACTTACCTATTTGCTAAACTAAATCCATATGGTGAGAATTTCAGTCTTGCAATGTTGGGGTCCTGCTTTTGATTCCACTATTAGCGCTATCTGCATGGGGTCTGCTGTTTCCTTTTACAGCCCCAAAAAATTTGAATAGGTTATTTGGCATCTGATTAAATTGTCCCTTGTATGATTTCCCTCTGTGAAAGAAACACTTGGCAGTCTACTTCCATATCTTGCCAAGGAAACCCAAAGGATGGTCACAATGGGACAACTATCCAAAGGTCTGGCATGACTTGGCAGCACTGATCAGAGAGATTTTTGGCTCATGTCACATAATCGGTAATGGCTGGTGGGGTCATGACCTTACCACAAAACTTTTTTTGCCACAGTGGAGCCAAATACATTTTCAGAAACAGAAGTCTGCAAGATATGTGAATATACAGTACATGCAAATATGTTTAGTTGGCCGTTTGTTATGCCTGCCTCCAATTTAGAGTATATTTCAATCCACTTTTTTTTAATTTTAGATACAATAGGGAATTTCTAACATCCCTATCATGTTTTTTCACCATCTGTGTCCCATTGGGGACCTTTTCCTACACTCTGTCCTTGGGCACACAGATGGAATTGAGAGGAAATCTCTTAAGAGAGAGAGAGAAATCCTCTCTTAGAAAGTTGTTACCCGAACAGTTGTCCCTATTGGAAGATACTTCCCTATGGTTCCCCCTTTGAAAGTAAACAGCTGATACTTTGCTTGGCTACTGACTTTTAATCTCAAGTGGGTTCCCTACTAAAGTTTAGGAACCAATCAGAATTGTTCCTAATCATGTGATTATTATTATTATGTAAAAGCTAAGACATATTGATTCAATGCAGGCTGGAGGCTTCTTTGACAAGATAAGTCTTCTACCTGCAGGTGAACACTGCCACCTTCAGGCTGTAATGGGATCTACAGTGCCATTTATTTAATAATGTGATTGTCAAGTACAGTGGCATTATTAAAATTAATAATTTAAATAAAAATAGAAAAAACTATTAGTTACATTTTTGAACATTATCAGACTAACAAAACACAGATGTTTCATTGAAGCAATGTGCCAAATAAAAAGCCTTATATGTTCTTGAAAATATATAAAAAAAACATTAGGTAGGCAACTTAGTCATAGAGTTATTGGCAAGTAATCAATGCATATGGAAACTGCTAAATTTGTCCTGGGCATCTAGACATCAATGGCCTCTGGTCATGAAATGATTAATCTATAGGAGCAGCACCATTTTGGCATATTTTGCAATAAATCAGGAGCAAGCTTACCTTAAGGTTAATGTATACCTCCCTATGCTGCAATAACATATGAGCGAGGCAGAACCCCTCGGGGCTGCTAAAGACCTGTGTGTGAACCAAACATGACAAAATGAGAATTTGGCAGCCGCTCAATCAATTTATGACTAACTAGAGAAGTGGAGAACGGGGGAGGTAAATCACCAAGTGCAAAATTCAAAATACAAGTCACCATAGCACTCTGGCCTGATAGCTAACAAAGGGGACCTGTAAAACCCAATTCTAATTTGCAATAAAGGCAGAGGTCTGGTTTACATACACCAAATATATGTGGAAGCTCCATATTGCATTGACGCATCATGCTGTCTTACAGTTATAGGAGAACCAATAACTCAAACATGCAGGAAATGTGTAATCATTGGAAGTGAGAATTATTTACTATGAGGATAGCCTGAGGATACTACTGAGGATAGCCTGTATCATTAAAAACCATGTGATTTTTATTGTTTGCAGTAGAACTATGACCTCCCATAATTATATATATTCTGCAGCACTTATCTGTAGTTGTCTCTGCACTGGGAGTTTCCTCTTAGTCACCCTGCAAAGTCCCACAAATACCTGTTGAACCTGATGTCAATGTACGGTATATGAAAAGAACTGTGTACGTTGTTGGTGCTATATACACTGAGTGGCCAGATTATTATGACCACCCCATCAGTACTTCGTTGGTCCACGAGATGACTCCACGGGATGTTGAGAGGTGATGCGAGGAATCTGACACTGCACTGTTGCCCTTCTGTTGTCTTGTACCAGTCTTGCCCCTCACCCGTTCTGCCCTAACATTGACTAGTCGCTGACGGGGACAATTCGCACGTTCAGACCCAGATTTTCCACTGACAGTCCGGTCTTTAAACACTTTAACAACAGCTGCTCTTGAACATTTAACGAATTCTGCTGTTTTGCTGATACTCGCCCCATGGCTCCGAGCGCCAACAATCACCCCACGTTCAAAGGCTGTTAAATTGCGTTGTTTCCCCGTATCTTCAGAAAAATAATCACTTCTACTGTCGTGGTAATCAACCTGCTTCCCTATTTATAATGGTCTGGCCCTCTAGCAACTTCAGCGCAATATTATAGCTAATTTGCCTACAAACGTCAGGTGGTCATAATAATCTGGCCACTCAGTGTAAGTATCTGTAATAGATAGGTCCACCTAATTTAGATTCCTGTAATGGTGTGGCAACAGTGCTGCATTGCTCCTGAATTCAGAGCAGTGTTGTCCCTCTCTGGTAGGCTGTGCCTGCTTGCACTACAGGGGGATGAGAAGATGTTAAAGGAGGCGTGGTTATCAGTATTGTCACTGCAGATTCACAAGCCTGTACCTTGTCATTCAGACCTGGCCACACCTAGACCCACCCACTGCTTTCTAGATTGACAGCATTGCCTCTGTTGTTGATGCCCTCCCACTGTGAGCTGCAGTGTCTGGTAGGGGGAGCTTGCGAGACATAAATGATGAGGTATTTGGCTCTGTCAGGGAAAGTAAAGGATGTTTTTTGTTTACTTCATAAGGCTTGTGCATTACATAGTAACTAAATTTGGTACTTGTTTAGACTGTCATACAGGAGCCTTTAATTGTGATTTAAAGTGACACTGTCCTGGCCGCTCAAAACATTCCCAAAGCAGTTTCTTATGTAACAGAATGGATATTATGCAGCACTCCAGGGAGTGTTGGATGTCTGTGTCTCCCACCGCAAACTCTGGATCTGTCCTCAAACAATCCCATCACCCCAGGACACAGCAGTGAGATTGGGGTCAGTTTGAGGAACCACAGCCTGTGGCCAGAGACACACAGGCATACGACACTCCCAGAAGTGTTGAAAGCTGAAGAAACTACAGGAGGCTACACCGGTAGAATGGAGTAAAGATAGGAGACATGGCCACCAGATAGGTAAGTACATTGGATAATTCTACAGGTAAAAAAGAAACCTCTTAAGTCATAATCGCCATCATCTCAGAGATTTTACAGCTTGTTTGAATACTCAGACACTCACCTATAATTTATCAGGTTCATGCAATTATCTGTTATTGCTTTTTAAAATGATTATGTGGACCAATAAAGTAGTCAATGTAACAAGCAGGCTGCAGTCTTAGATTAATTATACACTGCGACTTGAAGAGTCTGCCAGCCAATAATCTTTTTCCCTGCAAGAAAGACCCCAGGGCGGTGCAGAGGAAAGGTTGGTACATTGTAGTAATGTGAACTGCGGGTTAATGACACTCGGATAAGGCGGTAGAGGAGACAAGCACGCCAACAAAGTTGAGTGTAATCAGCACTTGCACTTCATTAATTCTAGAGCTGAATTTGAAAGATGTTTTTTTTCATTTTCTTGTTTAAAGAGACAGTCCACCTTTTGCAAAAAAAAAAAAGTAGTAAATGCAGCAACCGTGTTCTCATGAACAATGTGCATTTAGTAGGGTTGCCACCTGTCCCGGTTTCACCTGGACAGTCCGGGTTTTGAGTCCTGTATGCTGTGTCAGGGTTTCAGCTGGCCTGAAACCAAGACACAGCACATAGAGGACTCAGAGCCTGGACTGTCCAGGTGAATCCAGGACAGGTGGCAACCCTAGCATTTGGTACTTATTTGCATTGAAACCTGCAGAGCATTGCACCTGTGATAAGCGTGTCACAGGTGCAATGCACAGGCTCTATCAATGTCTACCTCCAGCCTCAGGTCCAGATAGCGTTATGGGCCTGGGTTATAGGACGTGCAGCTGAACTACAAAGAAGGGGAGGGATTGCTTGCATGGCTCTGCACAGTCCCTTTGCCATGGAGGCAGATGTAACTTGTAGAATTTCCATTGAGCAATACTATTTAATGGATGACATGGCTGTGCAGGCAGAGCCATGCACAGCCGTGCTGAATTGAAAAAATAACAACGAGCTACAGCAAGAAGATGTTGTGATTGAGGTAAGGGGGTGGTTTGAATCTAAGGGCATGGTAGGACCTGACAGCTTCTTTTCTATGATAGCTATGACACATTTTCTGAGACTTGGTATTTTTGGATTAGGTTTGTCTCTTCTCAAGTTTTTGTGGATGCCCTGATCACTTAGATGACAGGTGTCTTTTCCCCATGGAGGTCCGATGTGGGGCCACCGAGCAGGATCCAGAAATGAGGCTGATGCCTTTTTCCCCTTTCTTCTTGTTCCTTTACCATGATACCTTTCTTCTTCTAGATCTACATCTATTTTTGCTCATTTGCTTTGTTACCCTCTTTATTGGGAGAGTCTTTGCCCAATTGACTCCTTGACTACTCTTGTCCTCTGGTGTTGCTATCTTATAAAAAAGAGTAGATGAGATTTGTTTGCTCGCCATTCACATATGATCGCCATGTCCACAGTCTGAGGTATTGGTGGGGATCTTCCCCGTTAAACCTAATCTGTGTCATGTTCTGTAACCTTACATCTTGTTTGAAATCTTTTGTTTGGTGTTCAAGCTTGCACCTTGCTTTCTCAAAATAAAAAAAATTAAAAAAAACATGGTGATTCAGCATTGAAGGTCCATTGAAGATCCTTGTTCTGGCACTTTTTCTTATAGGGTGACAACGATCTGTTTGATAGTTGTGTTTCTGTGTTGTCACTCTGTCACACAGGCTTCCTATGGAGGCCCTAAGTGTCAGGTTCTGCACACATTACACAACCATCAGGAACCATGCAACTATAGATAAGCAGCACTGAGATGAGAGAGAGAGAGAGAAAGAGAGAGAGACACGAGAGAGAGAGACACGAGAGAGAGAGAGAAAGAGAGAGAGACACGAGAGAGAGAGAGACACGAGAGAGAGACACGAGAGAGAGAGACACGAGAGAGAGAGAGAGACGAGAGAGAGAGAGATGAGAGAGAGAGACACGAGAGAGAGAGGCACGAGAGAGAGAGGCAGGAGAGAGAGAGGCACGAGAGAGAGAGGCACGAGAGAGAGAGGCACGAGAGAGAGAGGCACGAGAGAGAGATACGAGAGCGAGAGACACGAGAGAGAGACACGAGAGAGACAGATTTTATTTTTTATTTAGCAAATTTTTATTTTTCCACATTTAAAGTGGACCTTTCTGTAAATCTGCCAATACTGCCACAGGTACACAGCAGCGTTCACATTTCTTTCATGACAGGTCTCCTTTAAACAGGGTCTGTGAGCCTTTATTTGGGAAGCGAACATTTACAGTACTGACGTATTTCTTGGCTGTTTATGCAGCAAATGAGTATTATTCTATTCCTTTCTGATTTTGCCTACATTTTATTCAGCATTGTGCTGCATAAATAACCATTCACAAGTCTATTACATAGGGAATTGAGTGTTTATTCTTGCAGCATTATTAAGACGTGCTTACCATGTACAGAGGATTGTTCTCTTCCTCTGTCCTCGGCAGGAAGGAGACCCGCACCTGGACAAGTCTGGCCCATTACCCCAACCTCGCTGTTCTTTTCACACTGGGCACTTGACACGCTTGTTGGCTGCTGTTCCTCTGTAGACGTTCGAAGCCAAAGAAAGCCTAGGAGTCCCTGGAACAGCCTGGGTCCCTTGCCAATTGCCATTCTTTCCTGTCTGTCAATAAAAATATTTGTGAATATGTCAAGCTTTTGTTTTCTAGCCATGCACTCGAAATACCATAGTAGTTTGTAAATTTGAATTAATGGATTTATCTACTTGGTTCTTTTTCACGTTTCCAGCAACGCTGGCTGTAGGAACCGTCAAGCATCAAGACAGATATTTGCATGCTGCAGTTGTCCAAATGTCTTCCTACCTTAGGCTCTAAATACACAAAAATCTTCCCATAGGATTCTGTGTGCATTTATCATATTATATGCATGTTATATACCTGTAAAAGCCGGTCTTGTGTAGACAACCAAAAGCCCCAAGACTGCTGCTGGGTGCCACCATCTTGAATGTGATGTTATCAGTTGTTGTTATCAGACTCAGAGCTATCACTCAAGGGGGCTGTGCTAGGCAATTGACTCTTCCTGAAGTAGTCAATGTTCTATCAAATTCAAAACCACTTTGCAGGTAAATAAGAAAACATTTATGGAAATGAAAAAAAAATTGCAAGTATGCATTTTAAATGCTTGATTTTTCTTTCTTGCAATTCTTTTCGGTTGGCAACAGGTACAGTTACAAGGGGGAGCCTATTTAATTTACTCACCATAATGTACCCCCAGACATTGTGTTCTGTCATGCATGCTTCAGAAGTTACCCCTTAGGATTTACCCCCAGACTCTCTGCCCCATCATGTACGCATCTTAAGAAGTTACCCCCTAACAATGTACCCCAAGTCTCTGTGCTCCTTCATTTGGCTTCTTCAAAAGTTGCCCCCACACAGTGTGCATACCCCTTAGAATGTGCCACAGCATGCTTCTCTACAGTACAAGTTACCCCCTTATGATGAGCCCCTGGACTCTGTGCCCCAGCATATGTGCTTATCTAGAAGTTACCCCCTTATAATAAGCCCCTGAACTCTGTGCCCCAGCATATGTGCTTATCTAGAAGTTACCCCCCTACAATGAGCCCCTGGACACTGCCCCATCATGCATGCTTCTCCATAAGTTACCTTCTTACAATGAACCCAATAACACCGTGCCCCATCATTTATGTTTCTCTAGGAGTAACCTTCTTACAGTGAGCTGCTGGACTCTCTGCCCCATCATGTATGTGTCTAAGAGTTACTCCCTCAGTATGTTCACCTGGATATGGTTGCCCCATCATGTAGAATGACACTTAACGTAGGAATGCTTCAGCACCATTCCGTGTAGCAGTGCGAGCCCAGACTGGCTGGGTGACCCTTCTCAAGGAGGTATGTCCATGACTGCCTGGCCTCAGTGAAGCCCAGTGTCATTCAACCCATAAGAGAAGACCAGTGCTGAATTGGTGGGGTGGGTGACATAGCCGTAAAGAACGTGAAAATTGCAGAAAAAAAATCAATTTCTTTAAACTGATCTTCAATTTTTTTTTACAATGTTTAAAGTATAAACAATTGAAAAATATAGTGAATCTGAATAGTTCAGGAGTAACCAGCAACTGAGCTCAGCCTGCTTCTTGGCACCTTCCCTAGAGGCACCCGTTGTGCTTTATGAATGCAATAACAAATGTCATTCTGTGTTGACCATTCCCAGGTAGTGTCCCAGTCAGAGGGAACAGAATTGCTCAGGTGTAGGAGGCTGGCCTGTTGTTTTACGCCTGCGATGGGTTGGTGCATGTCACATGGCTGCGCATCAAATGCATTCGTGCACCATCTGCTCCGGCTCATCTGTAGAATTGTTTTGCCTGTCTGTTGATGTGATGTAAACGTGACTGACGACTTGCATGAAAACGCGCCTGTGTCGGGTTGCTCAGTAAAGCAGACTGGCTGGTGGAGGCGTCAACCGCTTCAGCTGTGTCGTTGGTGCTTCATACAACTCTTTTAAAATGATTTATCTGCATAGATGCTTGCAGTATAAACAGCAAAAAAAAAGCTTTAGAGTAAACCTGTACTTTGCTCACAAAGGTTGACCCATGCAGCTGCTTATACTCAATGTTGCTTTGCTGGTACTCACTGTTGCTTTGCTGGTATTTCTGGTACTTCCAGGTATAGTGGATTATGTCGGTAGGGTTTGTTTTAATTTGTTTTATTTTTAATTTTATTTTTTACTTTTTTAATCACTTTTTTATTTAATTTTTTACACTTAACTTTTGCTATCACAAAGGAGTTACAACCCTCTATGTGACAGCATTTGAAGGTAACAGGTTGTCTGTATGGAGACATCAGGGGTCTATTAGACTCCTAATGTCTCCCCTGTCCTCCAATAGGGTTGTACTTGACTGTCTCTTTGCCCAGCATTTCCGCTGGGCTTGTGACAGCTCTGAAGCAGGAAGTGCTGATAGGACAGCACTTCCTGCTTCATTCATCACATAGCATATCAAGGAATGGATGGTCCTCCCACTCTGAATCCTGACACCTTTTGCCCTAGTTCCGGGCCCCCTAGAGGCGCAGGGGACCCTGAAAACCATGGGAGGGACACATGATTGCAGGCTGCTACAAATTATATAGCTGATATAGTGATATGGCTGCCCTGATTACTTGTACTTGAGAAGCTACGTAGGCATCGCAGGAAGTTGTCATTGGGGAAGCTGTATAGACAGCTCCTGCCACCCCTCCCCTGCTTTCCTTAGGGGCCCGGGCCTGGTATGGGAGGGCTGGCTGCCCCCACCCCCCATCTGCAGCTCCGGTGCTGATGCTTGGCAGTTGTTCTGACATAGATAAAGCACAGAAGCACAGGTTTACTTCAATGGGAAGCTTCCTTCCAGGAGTAATCTATAAACCGTAAGGATTTTGGCAAACTTAGTTCTAGATCATTACCTGTCTCCATTCTGTAGAAAATGAGCGCTAAGAAGGGAGGCTCCGCCCTCACTATGATAATCACATGATTCGTTTTAATAAGAAAAGATCAATATTCACCTTCAATATGTAGATTCTCCCCGTCCAACAATACTTTTTTTTCTGCCATTAGATCTCCTCAGTCTGGTGACCAGTTTCACTCAACCCTCTTCATCTGAGCCCAGGTTCTCCAGCATGTGACCAGACAGTGAAAAGAGAAGCAGCACACTCATGATCTCAACTCTGTCACTCTGCTCTCTACTTGTCAGCACATGAAGCGATTAGCTGCTTGTACTGCTTTTTCCTCTCTTACTTAAGCTCTGCTGTACAGGAGACTGTAATACCAGCACAAATGAATGTTCCTACATGACTGGCATTAAAAAAATCCATCTAATTATGTATTTATGATTACAGAGCTGTGTTAATTTGTGTCATTTATAACTGCCTAGATATTCAGCTTTAAAGCAAAACTCCAGTCAATACGTTTTTTTAGGTTTTGGATACAGCACTGAAGGGTTGGCACTTTTCTCAGTTTCTTTTATTTCTGTCTCATTCCTCATTGGGGATATCCCCCCAAACTTCCTCTCCTAGAAACATATCAGGAGGTGAGAAGGCACCTTTGGCAGGTGTCAGTGTAACAGCTGCTTCTATTGGTAGAGTTCCCCTCACCTCCTGTTCCAGTGACAGCTGTATTTTGGGTTTCCCCCACTTCATGTTCCTTAGGCGGATTTTGGTTGTGCTGAGGATAATGAGATGTTAAACCCAAGAACAGACAATGTAATTTGTTGCAGCTTTGACTGTGGCGGCTGCATTTGTTTTCTTATATTAAGCTAAGTACGTTTTCTTCCAGTACAGAAAAATTCCAGTTGATCCTGCCAGAAGTGTGATTGTGACTTGCTTTGCATTAGCTAAAATCTTAAGCATTGTTCTCAATTTTCAGGGCCCAGTCACACTATAAAGAGTGCGTGCTAGAGCGCTCGGCCAGTGCGATCTGCAAAAATGCTGCATGCGCTACTTTTTGGAGATCGCACTGGACCAGGAACGCAGGCACTAATGTGCAACGTGTTCGGGTGCTGGCGATCGCACTGCGGGCGGGGGGCGTGGCTGCGATGCCATTGACTTCAATGCACCAACACGCCCCCTCCCTCCCCAAAACAAAGGGAACGGGCCGGGTTGCGTTCCAGTGCGTTCCAGAGGCTGAACACTCTGGAACACACTATTTATGGTGTGACTGGGCCCTCACAGCTACTGAATCTTCTTTGAATTACAAAGCAACAACCCGCTATGTAATGGAGGTGTTTGAAGTCCAGGGGAGCAGCTCAGGGTGGCAGCTCTGCTCCTGTATAGATACAGTACAATGAGATACAGTATCCTGTCATCCCATGTCATCCTGGGACAGCAAGTTTTTTATTGGCTGGATCACCAGGTGAAAATAAAGGAAAACACTTAAAGATGATAACTAATGCTTCATCCACATCTAAAGGCTGGTAAGCTGTATATATAACTTTTTTTGTTTGCATTTAGATACAGTTGGCATTATCAGATCGAATCCAACCCCAACCACCACCGCTATACTTACCTTTTGGCAAATGCTCCTTCCCCTCCACCGGTACAGGTTTACTATCTGTACCCTGTCTTGCTAAGAAGTGCTTCTCATTGGTCAGTGGCATCAGGTGACTGCACTGACCAATGAGTGCTTGCAATTTGTGAGCATAATTCAAAATCCAAAGCACAGGGCTGCACTGGACGGCACGGATGGTACACCTGTACCGGCGAAGAGAAAGATGCGTTCGCTGACTGGGAAGTATAGCGGGGAGGGAGTCGGATTTGAGCGGGTAATTCCATTTTCCCAAATTACTTTGGAAAGTGAATTTACCCTTAAAATACATTATCCCAAAAGATAGCATACTGCAAATGCCTTCGCACTTTACAACAACAATACCAGTAACACCAGTACAATACTGGCACACTGGGTGGAACCCTCAATGCCTCTAATGCATTTTACACAGAACACATTAGTGGCCTTGTAGCTTCAAGCCTGTGGTCTAGTAATCTATTAAAATACATTACAGACGGAGCAGATGTTTGGAGAGCAGCCAAGAATGACAAAGCTGCTCCTCTGAGGATACAGTACAGTGACTGAGCGTTGTTAGCCTAGGACAGGAAGTGTGTTTCTGTCAGGATCACCGGGGGGAAATAAATAAAAAAGTCTGAAAAAAAGAAACTAATGCAGCCACCACATCTAAGGACTGATAAGCTGCTTTATATGAAATTTTTGGGTTTTAGGTTCAAATATTCTGTATATAAAGCTCTTTGGTAATTATACTTGCAGTATTTAAGAACACATTTAATAATTTTTGGTGGAAAAGACATAAATGGACTACAGGGTGTGTTTTACATATGCCTGGGGTGCCGTTTTATTAGCCCAATTACGCCTTTCTTCATGATACTTCCACAAGTGGTAAGCTCAGGGTCTAAACAGAAGCGTATGAACGCGCTGAATATACTCACATCTGTTGTATCAGAGGGTTTGTGCCCCATTCCAATCTACTGCAAGCGGATTCCTCGGTGGCTTGGCAATTAGTTAAATTAGCCATTGACGAGCCAGCCAGCTGACACCGGATCTGTGATTGAATGAGCTGCGCGTTTAAGAAGCATATGCATGGCCAGAAGGTATTTTTGTATTCCAAATCCACCAATGAAACTAATGTAATTATTTATATAGCACAGTTCTCCTGGGTGCACGAGCTGCGTATGTGCTGAATCGCCTGTGGATGTAAAAAAGTTAAGGGATACAAATCTTGTATAGAAGCATTATATAATGCCAGTTGATGCATAATAACATGCCCAGTGGAATCCTATTTGTCATCATAGTCTGATACTTGGAAACTTGCCTGCAGTACTCATCCATGTCTGTTGTTGTGCATATTTTTGGCTAATTTTGGAAGGAAACTTAGTAACCTCCCAGAATGTTCTTGTTTTTATGTTGTGAAGGAACCTCATGCAAACATGAGGGAGAGCATACAAGAAAAACAATGTGCTTGTAGGACGAGGAACCCAGAAACCAGAGTGGCAAGACAAGAATGACAACCACCTGGTCACCATGCTTTACAATGTGACCACTGCATATGTCTATAGGTCATTGCTGGCTGAATAATTAGATATTGGGGCTGTCAAGTGCAACCCATCATATCACCATTGGGCTGCACATAATATTCAGCCTCTGTAATGCAGCAACAGGCCATCAGAGACTGCATAATACTACAAGAGATGCTCAGAGACTGTAGAATACTACAGGAAGTTCTCAGTATCTGTAGACATGCTATGAAAGATAGTCAAAGGTTGCAGGATACTACAGGAGATGCTCAGGGACTGTAGACTGTTATAGGAAATGGTTATTGGCAGTAGCCATGCTACAGGATATGGTCAGAGACTGCAGGATACTTCAGGAGAAGGTTGGAGACTGCAGACTACTTCAGGAAATGCTCAGGAACTGTAGACTGTTACAGGAGATGGTTATTGACAGTAGCCATGCTACAGGAGAAGGGTCAGAGACTGCAGGATACTCCAGGAGAAGGTTGTAGACTGCAGACTAATTCAGCAGATGTTCATTGACTGTAGACATCCTAGAGGGGATGGTCATAGGCTGCAGACTACTTCAGGAAATGGTCATAAAAAGGTGAAAATCACCAGTACTCAACTGAAAAGCGTGAAGTGTTAGCGCTTTTATTAGCGTATCATATGCGTCATCAAGCCAACATTTCGGGGGCCACACAAGGTCCCTTTCTCTGGGCGACATATTGACAACAAGGCAATGAAACTCCAACATTCATACAGTGACAAAATACACCAAAAGAACCTAGTACCACCCCATGACACCATGATGACCTCAATCCCCGCCATGAGTCAAACAGAAAACGTGTACAGAACATTCCATAATGCACAGCAAATTGCAAGCATACAGCGGCATTCGTATTATCACTTCGAGCACCATGACTAGTAACGGAATAGGTCAATACACTGTTTGGAGTTTAGATCACCCAATACAGCACTGCAGGAAATGGTTGTAGACAGCAGACCACTAAAAGAGATGGTCAGGGACAGAGAGAAACATTACAGGGTATGGCTAGAGACCATAGGCAAACTATAGGGAATGGACAAAGACTTCAGATATGTTATGGCAGATGATCAAAGATTTTAGATATGGTGCAGGAGATAAAAAAGATCAAATGGTTACAGTTCTGAAACTAACCAAGCAGCGGGTGTGTAGAAGCACAGTCAAGCTCTTAATACTAAGTAGCAATAAACAATTCACACCACGCTTCCTCTTTTCCTATGTCTTCGCTTAAACTCAAAAACAGTATTGGAAAAGCTATTGATATTGATGTGGATAAGCTCCACAGCACATCAGATCTACCACCGCAGTATATCTGAGGAATTATTGGTTGCAAGAATCTCACGAGCATACAATCAACAGTCACAACAAGGTTTCTTCCCCACTATATTTACCCAGTGCTTACAACTGATGGTGCAGGAGATGTCAGAGACTGCAAACCTGCTACAGGGGATGGTCAGAGACTATAGACATGGTACAGCGTATGGACAGAGGTTGCAAGCATGCTACAGGGGATGGTCAGGGACTGTTGACATGGTACAGCGTATGGGCAGAGACTGCAGACATAGTACAGGGGGTGGTCAGAGACTGTAGACATGGTACAGCGTATGGACAGAGCTACATGCTACAGTAGTTGGTTAAAGACCGTGGACATGGTAAGGGAAATGGTCAAAGTCTGCAGATGTGCTTTGGGGCATGTTCAGTGTCTGTAGACATGATAGAGAGGATAGCCAGAGACTGCAGACATGCAACAATTGTCAGAGACTGCATTACCGATATAGGGCACCACAGTAGCTCAGTAGTTAGCACTGCTGCCCTGTAGCACTGGGGTGCTTGGTTTGAATCTCTGCTACAACATTATGTGCATTGAATTTGTATGCTATCCCTAGGCTTGTGTGGGTTTCTTTCCACACTCCATTCCATACTGCTTGTAGGTTAGTTGGCCCTAGTGCAGGGGTCAGCAACCTTAAACACTCAAAGAGCCATTTGGACCCCTTTCCCACAGAGTATAGCATGTATATAGGTATATGTGGGCTTAGTAACCCACTGGACTCTGGGCTTAGTAATGCACTGAACTCTGGGCTTAGTAACGCACTGAACTCTGGGCTTAGTTACGCACTGAACTCTGGGCTTAGTAACGCACTGGACTCTGGGCTTAGTAACGCACTGGACTCAGGGCTTAGTAATGCACTGGACTCTGGACTTACCTGAAACCCCGCAGAGCTCACCTGAGAGTGACCCTGCAGAGCACACCATAGATCCTGCATAGCCCATCTGAGACTCACTATGGTGGGCTCTGCAGGGACTCAGGTGGGCAGGTCGCCGGGGTCCCTTTCCCTGTACCTCCTCCCAACTCCTCTTACCTGCTACTGGGGCCTGGCCTCCTCCACCATTCCCCTGTCACCTCTGCCATGCCGCCCCTAATACAGCTGATACTCACGTAAGAGGCCCCCCAGGCTGTCCAGACCCCACTGATGGTGGTGTTCTATCAAAGTTTGTGACTGCGTTACAATGTGTGACCGGTGAAGTGGTCACACATTTCAATGTAATCCCGCCCAGTTTTTTGGCGGTGGAATGTGTGACCGCCATTAGGTCAAGCATTCCAACGTTTTCTCAGCGAGGCCCCTTCGGTAGTTCCGCCCCTGGACAGGGAGCCGCAGCAGAGGGATGAAAGAGCCACATGCGGCTCCGGAGCCTCAGGTTGCTGACCTCTGCCCTAGTGCATGTGAGATAGTGTCCTTGGATGGTAAGCAGCACAGGGGCAGAATCTGATGTGCATTAACAATTTGTAAATTGATGGCGCTATATATATATATAAATACTGGTAATAAATAATATAGGGAGTGCACTGTTTTCAATCAAAAGGAGCAGAAAGCACAGCCATTGCCTAGCACTGCAAAGCAGAAAGCAGAGCCTGAGTATGTAATAACAACATATGGCCAATCCATGTGCAAATACAATTGCAAAGAATACCCGGATGAAATGATTACACATTCCCTTTAAATCAAACCTGTAAAGCTGACCAGCAATGTAAAGTAAGTTCTGTCCTCTCAAGCTCTGTGGGAGCTGGCAGACATCGATCAGTTACAAGGCGTGGGGGGGAAGAGGCAATCTGCATTTTCTACCTGGTCTCTCCAGCTGGCATTTTAGAGCTTGCTTTCTTTTTCCTTCCCTGGCACATCAAAGCAAGTGACAACTTTTTAATACTGTGATAGGGCTTAAAGTTGAGCTCCATGGAGGTATAAATGACAAATGTATTAAAATATCCTCAAATATGTTCTTTTTAATGCAAACAGCGTTCAAGTACTTGCAACTGACTTGGTATTAGCTTCTTTGCAGTCCCTGTATAGCAGAATTTATATTGGGGTAATGAGAAGCAACACAAGGAGCAAATCAGTTGTGTTGCAGTTAAAGGAGCACACTGATAGGAGGAGAGCGGGGAAAGAACTCAGCAGTCTACTTCTGTCCAGTTTCAGGCTGGGGGATAGAACAAGACCTACAGGAATGATTAAAACTTCTGTCAACTTTTTCCTTATCTGTCTGCGTCCCGCTAACAGGTTCCCAATGGGAGCATCTGTTCCTGTGAAATCCCTTTTGTGTCCCCAGGATGGGAAGCAAAGGGAAATTAATTTGCTTCCCATGCTGGAGACACAACAGGGTTATCACAGTTATAGGTGCTCCCATTGGGTAATTTCCCTCCTGTTCTCCTGGCAAATCTTGAATTTCCAATCACTTTATATATCCGTGACAATTATCACTAGAACAGACAGGGTGGATTTTCCCCACATGGGACATGAACAGCAACAAAGAAAGCTAACAGAGGTTCTAACTCTTTCCAAATCTATCTAATCTATCTACTACTTTAAAAAAGTTTTGGTTCTAAATACACCATATGGCTAAAATTTGTGGACACTTGACCATCACACCTGTTGGAGCTTGTTGGACATCCCATTCCAAATCCATGGACATTAATGTAGTCTTGGCCTCCTTTACAGCTTTAAAAACCTCCACACTTGGGAAGGTTTTCCATAAGATTTTGCAGTGTGTCTGTAGAAATTTGGGCCCATTTAGCTAAAAGAGCATTTGTGAGGTCAGGTACTGGTGTTCGAACAGAAGACGTTGCTGGCAAATGATCTCCCAATTTATCCCATAGGTGTTCAGTAGGGTTGAGGTCAGGCCTCTGTGAAGGCCACTTGAGTTCCATCACGCCAAACTTATCAAACCATTTCTTTATGGAACTGGCTTTGTGCAGAGGGAGCACTGTCACGTTGGAACAGAAAATGGCCTTCCAGGGGCGTCCCAAGGCCGGGTGTCACCAGGAGCGGTTACCAGGTGACATCCCACCGTGACGTCATCGCGCATCTGCGTGACGTCACAACGTGCATTCGCGATGACGTCATCAGGCATGTGCGGCGATCTTATTGATACCTGCCGGTGGCCATCTTGGTGATGGACGCTGGCAGAGAGAGGAGGGGACAGTTACCCTGTGGTAAAAGGTATGCCGCCAGGTCCCTTTCTCTCCACTCGGTCCATGACCGAGTGCCTCGACTTTTCAGAGGGTGTGACACCAAAATGACTGTCAGTCACCCTCCAATGGTGTCACCCGAGTGCGGGCCGCTCCCCCGCAACCCCCTTGTGGCGCCACTGGGGCCTTCGCCAAATTGTTGCCACGCAGTAGGAAGTGCACAATTGTCTAAAAAAATGTTGTAGCATTAATAGTACCCTTCACTGGAAACACCTGAACTATGGAGAGGTGTCCACTTGCTTTTGGCCAGTAGATAGGTGAAATGGTTAGATGTCTACAATAGGTGTCTATATAGTGAACACTGAGAACTTCATAAGATTAAGCAGGAATGATCAAGTCATCTTCCCTGTTATTCTGATAGCAGATCATTTTTGCTACAAAATGACGGGTGCTCTTTAGTTTGACTCAAGGTCTGGCAGCAGAGATGCAGTATTTTTTTTTTTTTTTCAATCCAGTGCTGTTTTCTATTTCGATGGTTTGAACAAGCAATAGAGAACATATGAGCATACAAAGCATCCTGGAAGTGCCAAATATTCTCTCATTCTTTTTCATAAGATTGTTGAAGCGAAACAAGCAGACAGTCATCATCCAAAATCGAAGGCTGTCTTATCGCTTGCTACAGCGCCACTGAAAGTAATAAAATACGCCTTCAGGTTGAGCATCCTATTCACCTTTATTGCCCACGAAAATAATTACAATATACAGCGGGAGAAAAAAAAAAATCGAGCCTACAAGACTGGAAGTCGACACAATCTCACATTTTTTATCCTAGGGGTAGAGTTTTAGCGGGAGTGCAATATGTCATCAATATTCGCAGCGTTTGTATTTGAACATAGGAAATTCTTGAAGTTCCCAGGGCAACAAGAAACTGTTATAAAAGTTCTGCAAAGTGTCTAAAATGCCTTCCTAATAAAGTAACTTTACTGAAAACTGAGGCCGCTTTGTAACATTTTGGACGCGTCTGTCTATTCCTGTATTATTGTGGGGACAAGGAACTGTCCTATGACCCATTCCATTATGTGGGTGACATAAACAGTTGGACTTTTTTTCCCTGAGAAGATTGTTTTTGTAATGAACTGTGATCGGGGTCAGAGCACATTTTTGATGCAATATGGTATTTAAAGTAGACGTATACCCGAATAAATAACATTTGCTATAATTGTATTTTTTTAAATAATATACCGTTCTCATCCTGACTACATGCACTCCACCAATGGCTACATGACATTTCTCAGGGTGGTTTTCCTATTGGAGGCTAGAGTGGACCATACCTGCAAAAGGCCACTTGTAGTTTCCAACGGCAGCCCATGTAACAGGGTGACAACACAATCGGTAGACAGGGACTGAGCATTGTCACCCTATAATAAGAAATGCCTGAACAAGGCAGGATCACCAGGCATTTTTTTAATGAAATCTCCACCCCCAGCAGTATATTTTTAGCAGTGGCGCCACAAGGGGGGTGCCACCATTGAAGGGGTGACACCAAAATGACTGAGAGTCATTTTGGTGTCACCCCCTTTGAAAAGCCGGGCACTTGGTCATGGACCGAGAGCCCGACAGTGTCAGGAGAGAGGAGGGGACCCGGCGGCATACCTCATCCCGCCGGGTAAACATTCCCTCCTCTCTCTGCCGGCATCCAAGTTTTTTTGCATGCTGGCTGGTGAGTGTGCTGGGAAACTTTTTGCCATCACCAAAATTGTCGCCAGCAGACGTCAATAAAATGACCGCACATGCGCAATGACATCACGGTGGGGTGTCATCCCCTTCTGTGCTCCGGGTGACATCCAGCCTCGGGACGCCCCTGATATTTACCCACCTTATTCAGCATTGGGAGCTGAAAAGGAATACCTGATACTTCTGGGTATTAAGGAGCATGTAACTCACTCCACGTGACAGCCATGGACCAGTCAGAACTGTTAAAGGGAAGTCCATATCAATGTGTAAGCTATGTGTATAAAGAAAGTCTAGATTCCTCAGCTAGCAGGTGAATGTAAACAATGGGCAGTGGCAGGGGCTGACTGGCAACTTTTAGCCCAGGGGGCAA
>NW_017306347.1:1190644-1212177 GCF_000935625.1 Nanorana parkeri | reverse complement strand
TATACGTTCAACTGATACTGATGCTGAGGGACGCCTTGTAATGCATTGTCAATGCTTGGGATGCATTGTCATTGACGGGGAAGAATATATGATTTATAACATCTATGCACCAAACTCTCCACCTAGCACTTTTTTTCGCACCCTGACCTCATGGATTCTGAGTGATGCAGTGACGAATAAGGTGATAGGGGGAGACATGAACACGGTGTTGTCTGAGGATGAGGATCGGGTGTCGGCTAAAACATCGAGTGGCAAGTTGACTTCCTCTTCTCCCTCACACTTGGCACAGTTTCTATCTGATTTGCACATTTTTGATGTATGGAGGTTGCAACATCCAGAAGATAGGGAATATACCTACTGTTCCCCTGTTCATGCCTCTCTCTCCCGCTTAGATTATCTTTTTTGTTCCCACTCATTGCTGTCCTCTGCCCACCAAGCTATCATTCAGGATCTGCTCATATCTGACCATGCTCCTGTATCATTACACTTACATAAACGTATTCCGAAGGGTAACGCACGTATATGGCGCTTTCCCTCCCATTTGCTGGAGGATGCCCACTTTAAAGAAGAAGTCCAGGCAGCCTGGCAAGACTATGAAAGCACTAACAACACCCCAGGATTATCGCCAACGCTATATTGGGAAGCGGGAAAGGCATTTCTCAGGGGACGTTTGATAGCATATGTTGGAGCCAAACGAAAACAGTCAATAGTTTCCCAGGCGAATGCCAGCCTCAACCTGCGCCAAGCCTACTCGGCATTTAAGGCTAATCCCACTAAGGAACTTATGTCGTCCTGGGCCAAGGCGAAGGGGGAATATGAAACTCTATTATACCGGTATGACTTATATACTAAATCGGTCTGGGAACTCAGATTCCACAAATTTGGTAACAAATGTGGTAAACTGTTGGCCAATCTGGTTAAACCACTAAAATGCTCTCGCCCGATCCCATGCCTTACGAATAGCCAGGGACGCAGGATAACTGACCCTAAACAAATAAATAATTTACTACACTTATATTACCAACAATTGTACACTACCCACCCCGCACCGAAGGATCATACTACTTTCCCCTTTGGCACCATTCCACTTCCTACCCTTACAGAATCCCAGGTACTATCACTAAATGCAGACATAACGGAATCAGAAATATCGCATGTGATAGCTTCATTGGGTAACGGTAAATCTCCGGGACCAGATGGTTACACGGCAGAAATGTATAAGTTTTTAAAATCTTCGCTGACACCCACGCTACACAAAGCATTCTCACATATGTGGAGTACAGGGTCCTATATGCCCACAGGCAAAGAAGCCTACATAAAGGTACTTTTAAAACCACGTAAGGATCCGCAGCTACCTGACTCTTATCGACCCATTTCTTTACTTAATGTGGACTCTAAAATACTTTCCAAAATACTAGCGAATAGATTGGCGTCTATCATGCCACATCTTCTTCACCCCACACAAGTAGGATTTACCAGGGGCAGAGCTGCAGTGATTAACATCCGGAAAGTGCTGGCAGTTCTGGAACACTGTTCTAGGGAATCAGATGAGGAATGTGCCATGATAACGCTAGATGCTGAAAAAGCATTCGACAACGTTAGACATGATTGGCTGTTTTTAATACTGCATAAAATGGGGTTTGAGGGCCACTTTCAACAACTTCTACATGCCATGTATGACCTCCCAGTAGCTAGAATACTCTCGGGAGGCTTTCTCTCTTCCCCCATAACCTTACTTCGAGGAACCCGTCAGGGCTGCCCACTATCCCCCCTTTTGTTTAATTTGGCCATTGAGCCCCTTTCCAGGTGGCTAATTTTCAAAGCACACTTACATGGTATCAAAGTGGGAACAGAGGAAATCCGAGCGGCTCTGTTCGCAGACGACTTACTTGTATTTACGTCAAAGGTGAGAGAAGACATACCCACACTATTGGCCATTTTAGACGAATTTGGATCCCACTCAGGGTACAAGATCAATGTAACTAAAAGCGAGATTCTGTCCCTATCTGCTAAGCCTTCCTTAAACTCCCTAGAAGTCTCTCAATATGGCCTACACATGGCTCACGGTCATATAACATACCTGGGTATCAAACTGGGCAGACTACCTTCCTCACTGTATACACTGAATTATAGACCTCTTATAGAAAAACTAGTACGGGAACTGGAACTCTGGACCTTACTTCCCCTCTCACTATTTGGTAGGGCCCATGTCCTTAAAATGTTAAGCTTTCCAAAATTACTCTACCCCCTCCAAACAATACCGCTATTACTTAAACACGCAGATGTGAAGATTCTAGAACGGGCATACACCAAATTCCTATGGAAATCCAAACGTCCCCGTATTCCCTATCGCCAATTACAGGTACATAAGCTAGAGGGTGGTCTGGGACTCCCTAACTTTCGGGCATATAATCTGGCGTGCCTCCTGCGTCACGCCTATGATTGGTTGCTGGACACCTCTCACTACTCCAACCTTGCCTTAGAAACTAACTTGGCCTCCCCTTGGTCGTTAAAAGCCATACTTCATACTCGTATCAAACAATTACCTTCCTTACTGCGCACCAACACATTGATCAGAGATACGGTGGTAGCATGGCGGGAGTATAGACTAAAGACAGGATTACATCCTTACATTTCAGTGCATGTTCCCATTATGAATAATCCCCACTTTGCTCTGGGCTCAAATAATGAGGGATTCAGGAAATGGGCGAAGAAGGGGATCAAAACTGTGGCCCAACTATTCGACCCAGATACCCACCGTCCCCTTACTTTCACTGAGCTACAGACGAAATTCGACCTTCCACTGCATCACCAATACCAATACATACAAGTGACCCACTATTGGCGCAGCGAGACATCCCTACCAGCCTCTTTTTTCCAGACCACGGCACTGGATAGAGTTTCGGCTTCTAGCCCTGGATCTATTGCCCAATTGTACCCCCTTTTAAACTCCTACTTTATACCTTCTCCAGCTAGAACTTCCCTTCTTAAATGGAGGAAGGATTTTCCAATGGAAGACTTTGATAGTGCCATTCTTGAGGGCTGTCACAACATTAGGAGATGTACCCCAAATGAACAGTGGCGAGAAACGCACTTTAGAATAGTACATAAGGCATACTATGCCTTTGATTTTTTCCATAAAATACGGGCTCCCAGTCCTTACTTAACGGCGTGCCCCAAATGCTCCCAGGAAGGGGCGTCACTACGTCATTGTCTCTGGGACTGCCCCCAAATAATCACTTACTGGGATACAGTCCTTTCCTACATGTCTGTCATACAGGATTTCCACATACCCCGAGAACCATGGCTCTGTCTCTTTAGCTACTGGAACTCCATGCCGGCAAGAAGTAGACGACAACAACAGTGGATCTACGTAGCCCTACTGTTAGCAAAACGCATAATCATGCAGCACTGGCTTTCCACGCAAACACCGACCACCCAACACTTCATTGAAGCATTGATGTCACTAATGTGGAAGGAGCGACTAGAGGCCACTCTAGACCCAGATCGATACACCACGAGCTTCTTTCAGAAATGGGAGCCATTCATTCTATACCACTATGCGGGATCGGAGATTTATGCATTAATATACCCCTTCAGACTCACTACATGGTACCTAGAAAGAAAACTAGACAAATCCCTGGGACAACTGGAGCTACCAGAGGACTATTCACCTGCTCAGGGGTTACGCTAGTAGATGGAGTGACTAGGGGATGGTGTCCAGGTCGATAAAGGACATAGTATATAGTATTTAGAGTTTATTGACTACTGTTTTACGCAGCTTAGAGCTTAATCATATCTTGGTTGAATTACCTTGTATCATCATTGACGATAGGAGCAGTACACATGAGAATTGTTCTTTTTTTTTTTTTTTTTTTTTTTTTTTTTTTTTTTTTGTAAAAAAAAAACGACAGTTATCTGGCATCCACCAATACCCATGGGTGCCAGATGACTGGGAGTTTACTGTACATTAGTTTTGGTTTAAATATATTAGCACATTTTCCATGCACCATAGTAACAATGCTTTAAGGTGAGTCCTATGTGGTGTTGCACCAGACACAACAAATCAAGTGCTAAATGTTGGCTTATGTTTGCAAAATAAATCACGTATGCTAATGTTTTAATTTAAAAATACTTCTACAATATAGACCATTGCCAGAGTGGTGTAAAAACTGTAGCAAGGAGGGTTGATAGCGACAAGCATCACTGCAGCAAAAGAGAGGCAAGAGGGATGTATATAGACGGTCAGCAAGGTGCAGCAATACAGGAAGGAGAGGAGAAAGTTTAGGTTGATCCCAGGGGAAGACTAGGTAATATCTGTGCTGAAATTGTGGCGAATTGGCATGAACCGCTCTCAGTTTGTCGCAATAAGCGCTAATTAAACAGACATTTAGTAATTGCCATTTTTTTCGGTGTTTGCAAGTTCTTTTTAATCCCCCCACCCCTCATTTTATTTTGATGCACCGGAATTTATTTAGCTGATTTTGACTGAAGGCTCCATTGGACTTTAAACTATCGAAACGGCACGGCAGCGGCGGAAGGAATGCAAGGTAAGTAATTCGGTTCACAAACAGGAAGTTCTGCAAAATGTTGCTTCCGTTCGTGAACTCCAAATCGAGTGACGAACACAACCGCGGCACGACGAACACAACCGCGGAACCTTCCCTGCTCTGACACGTGGTTGTGGCTTCCTCTAGTCGATACAGACCTGTGCACACTTGCTGTGAAGCTTTTTTTGGTGTGCTTTTTAGCACATACAGTACTGTACTGTGTTATTCAATCCAGCATGGCTCCAAAGAAAGTGCAAAGGTTAGCGTTCACTCTCTGCATACTGTACTGTACTTTGTTTCATATTTTTGTGGTTACGATTTTTTTTTACATATGGTTCAGAATGGATTAACCTTATTTACATTGAACCTTATGGGAACATTTGATTCTGTTTGCAACCAAAATCAGTTTGTGACCACGTTCGTAGGGGTCAGAACGGATTAACCTTATTTACATTGAACCTTATGGGAACATTTGATTCGGTTCGCGACCAGAATCGCGGAACGAATTAAGTTCGTGAACCAAGGTACCACTGTATATGTGCCACTCTTGCTTTGCCCTGCATTGGTAAAGCACATCTTCACTCTAAGCCTAGACGCGGGCTAAAACATGCAGAAACTTCTCAACCTTGCCCAAGACATGCAATCATTGATTAAGTTTTGTTTTCCTAATTTCTCATTTTGGATTTGAAATGACATCAATCCAACTGAAAAACAAAATTGATGAAATATGCAAAATACTCTGATTTAATAAGCTTAATATTTGAATCGACATGAGGCAATTTCAAACATAATTAAATTAAAGGCTTCGCCATCACAGTTCCATATCTCAGGGGCTCTCGTGTTGGCAAAGAATATTAAGGTTGTTGTTTAACGATAACAGATTTTAAATACAATTAATGGAAAATACCAGACAGATACAATGTTGCACATTTGTATTTATTAATCAATTTGTTTTCTCCGGAGGAGTGGATGAAGGAATGTGGTGCAATGAATATACATCGCTGTTGTGTTGTAAGGGAATTAGTCAATAAGACAAATAATGTTTGGATGTGTACAAATTAGATCATGTAGCATTTCTGTTGATTCTCTGTCGGTTCAGATTGTTACAATGTATATCAGTATTTCCTCTGAACTTTGAATCTGAATAATCTGTAGGATACACAGAAGTGTTCAGAGCTTTGGCTTTATCCACGTGTTTGCAGGATTTTAAAACCAGCACTGTGGTTCCTTAGATGGGGTGGACTCATTCGTTTTCTTTAAAGGAGAACAAACTAGTGTCCTCCCATCACCCTAAACTCAGTATACCGTATACTGAGACGCCACAGCTGAAGCGGATCCCGACAATTATGTCTGGATCCGCCCAGCTGTGTGATTGACCGCTGGCTCTGCATATCTAGAGGCAGAGCCAGCTGTACCCGCCCCCTCCCCCGTCCGTTCCGCCAGTCAGCGCTGGAGGATCGGAGCCGGGAGGGGGAAATCCAGTCCCTCCCCTGTCAGTATCCCCTGACAGTATCGAGAAATGAGCGAACGCCGGTATGTGTTCGCTCACTTCCCGATCTACTGAGCCGACCTGTGACAGTCTCATTGTCACAGGTCGGCTAGAACCATGAGGATGAGTGAAAAGCACTCACCTCATAGTTCTCCTTTTAATAGGCTTTTTTCCTTTAATTTTTACCCAGTGATCCTACGAATAACACACCTGTCCCATGGGTGGCTATGCTAACTCATCCACTGTACCTATGGAGGGAGCCATGATAGCCACCCAGGCTTGAGTACAAATAGGCCTGCCTTTGTTCATCTTCATTACATGGGGGTGGTTAGATTAGTAGAAGGAAGCTAATATTGTGATCTGTACGCAGCCTGTTCTTCTCTATGGGAGTATGGGGCCGTATGCCGCCGTACGCTCACCCAAACTGCACGTCGGTGCGGGTGTCCCTTCTCGGACGCAGACAGGATCCATGCTGTCAGCATTTGAGTACAGACACCTGCACCAGTACGGACGTGCAGGGTGGGTGCGCGTAGGGTGGACATACGGCTGCGTACTCCTATAGAGAAGGACAGGCTGCTGCATACAAATCACACGCAGCACCTGTCCTTCCCGGGAGTGGTTCCCGATACGGCCGTGCATGCAGCACGGATCTGTACTGGCCGGCTGTTAGTCGTGTGAATGAGGGCTAAAAGGGATCAAAAAGGAATAAGAAAAAACAAATGACAATATAACTGTACAAATTCAGATTTACCAAAATGATGTAATGTGAGGAACTACCTAAACAATCTAATCAATTTCAACCCAGTCAGGCAAGCCCTCGTACTACAGTTGTACAGTTGGTAGATATAAGGGAGATAGTACAAATCAGATTGTAATGCGTCTGGTTAATTTTAGGGCTTGCATACACTATAAGGGCCCATTCACACTTGAGCATTGTGGCAGTCCATGCTAAAACGCACGCATTAACACCTGTTACCACAACGCATGGCAAGGCACTTGTTTTATGTTCGGTTGGTTGACATTCATTGTGACAGTAGATCACGTATCAATACGTATAAAATTGGGGTCATGTATCCATTGTGGTGCGTTGGCACCTAATCATAACGAATAGACTGCTCTAATGCAACACACAGTAACACGTGCCACAATGGACGTGCCATTTTTTGCTGCCTGAGACAGGGTGGAAGCAGGTGATGGTGGTGCATGTTCCCTGGGAGTTGGGGGGGGGGTGCTGCTGGTGGTGCACAGTACTTCTGGCTCCGGCTCTGTTTGGCATCTCGGCTCAGCTAACTGATGTCACTAGTTACTAGAAGCTGGGTGGGAGCATCCTGCTCAGCTCCTGGCCAGTAGCTACCAGTGGCATCAGTAAACTGGGCGGAATGCCGGCCAGAGCGCCACAGGTTGCTAAAGGCTCCTATCTGCTGCCCTACCCTCGTGACCCAGTGAGATGCCACCTGAGGCAACAGAGTTTGGCCTCGGTTGTGGCCCAGAGTTTACAGAATGAACATTTCTGATTGGCTGCCGACTCTTTTGCTCCAATAAACTTTGTCGTGTCAAATGTAAATTGATGCAGCCACAGGCTCCACCCACATCCGCACCTGCTGACAATGCAAACACTCACACCTCCTCGGAATTTAAACCTTTCTAGGTGGAACATCTTCTCAATAAATAGGGTGTGTACTGTAATGGATATTTATCTAGTTGTCAGTATTTTATGGAAATAGAATCGGAGCGGAATACTCCTTTAAAAACATATTTGAAAGAGACAGCACTTTGAGCCATGTGTCCGTTGTGTAGCAAGCTGCGACCCCAATTTATAATTTAAGAAGTTCGTTAGATACAGCAGCAAGAAACGGTGTGATGGACGCTTTCTTTTCATTCTCTGCTCCCCATGGTACTAATTAACGTGAAATACAGTACTATGCTGCGCAAACGGCTTCCTTTAATTGTCAAATTATAAAAGACAGAAGTGGCCGGCTCTCTGGCTGGCATATTAAGTCAATATCGCTATTTATTATTGCTCCGTAGCTTCCCGGCACTTTTGTTTCTCTCTTTTTCTGCAGTAAATCATTTCCTGTCGGCGGAGTTTTGGTAATTAAACGCTTCCATGTGGTTTTCGCCAAACAACCGCCTATTTCTGAAAAGCATCAATCCTTATTGGGGCCCGGATTCTTCTTGTGCTTTTATGTTTGTTATTGTTTTTTTGTACAATCAAAGCAAGTTATTTGATGACTGCTTTTGTTCCCCATGGCCCCTGTGTGTGTTGTGAAGTAGCCACCGCTCCAAGCTCGCTCCCGTGGTGGACTACAATCTCAATACAAATTAGTAAACTAAACATGAGATTGTAGTCTATCACGGGAGTGAGCTTGGAGCGGTGACTACTCTACAACACACACAGGGACCATGTGGAACAAATGTAGCCCCCCTCCAGAAGGAAGGACAGTGTCTGCACCAATTCAGAGATGATTTGAGGATCTACAGCCGAGTGATACACAAATAAGATACATTTTTGATGTGCTTAAATGCAGAGGCATCACAAGGGGAGTGCGGAGAACGGCCCACACCCGGGTGATACCATTGGAGGGGTGACACCAAAATGACTGACAGTCATTGATTTGAGGATGATTTGAGGATCAACAGCCGAGTGATACACAAATAAGATACATTTGTTATGTGCTTCAATGCAATGGCGTCACAAGAGGGGTGTGGGGGGGGGGGGGGTGAGAACGACCCACACCTGGGTGACACCATTGGAGGGGTGACGCCACAATGACTGACAGTCCTTTTGGTGTCACCCCCTCTAAAAAGTCGGGCACTCGGTCATGGACTGAGAGCCCGACAATGTCAGGAGAGAGGAAGGGACCCATACCTTATCCCGCCGGGTGAATGTCCCCTCCTCTCTCTGCTGGCACCCGTTACCAAGATGTCCGCCGGCAGGCTTCAATTAGACAGCCGCACATGCACAATGACGTCATCGGCCACGCACATGGTGACGTGTCGCGCATGCGCAATGACATTGCGGCGGTGTGTCACCCGGTCTCCACTCCGGGTGACACCCGGACCCGGGACGCCACTGCTTGAATGCATTTTTAAGGTTTAATTCCTGACTTTAGTGTCACTTTAAATCAGCATAATTGGCATTATTGGTACATCAAAATAGTAGGTGTGCATCACTGTTCATTAAAAAGCAGCCACAGTCTGAGTAGAAGTGACTTGCCGGTATGCTTTACAAAAGGACCTATGCTCTTTGGGCAAGCAGTGGTCTCCTTGAAGAGGTCTGACATGCCACCACTGATTCAGACCTATAGCTACGCAGTCAGCAAAGCTCATGATGCTTCCTGGTGATTGGAGAGCTTTAGGTCTGGCTCAGCAGGGGTTGTGTTGGATCTCTCTGTGCAGAGAGACTGGTGCTTCCACACAAAGTGCAAATTTCCTACTCTATAGCATGCTGGCAGGGGACAGGCTTTCCTACCCAGACTGTGGCTGCTTTGTGAATAAAATGAACTGTAAGACTTTGCAGCTTTTAGTTTGATACTCTTGAAAACTTTTTAGCTGATATAAACCGGAAGGATGTAAGAAGAAATGTATAATGCTTAATTTTTTTCTAAATTAAGATTTTCAGTGGATATACCGGAGGGGGTGGTGGTGGTGGAGGGGCTTAGTACATAAATACGGCTTTATTCTGATGCCTTGATTTCCACTTTCATTCCTCGTCTTTCACTTACAGAGAGGTTAAGATCATACTTCAGTAAATTAATTGACCCTTTCATGTATAGAGTGTTATAGGCAGTATATTAAACTGTAACACCTGTACATGTGTGTAGACAACCTCTTGCTCCATTATTAATTACTGGGACATGTTTTATCACGCGCTATTGCTGGAGTTTAATGGTTCCTATTTCCATTTTGTCATTATCGCTGCTCGGTTCACTGGGTGTTTAATCCCAGCAAAGTTCACACTTGAAATGGTGAAAGTCGCTTCTTCTCTCTTCTATTTCTTTTTTTTTTTTTTTATTGAAGTCCTTTTCTCTAAGAAGATTTGATGTTCACCATGCTACACATAAATCTGTTGATGCCAAATAACATATTTTCCCCGAAAATAGGACCTACCCCGAAAGTAAGACCTAGCACTATTTCTCAAGATTCTTGTAATATATGACCTACCCCGAAAATAAGACCTAGTTTGGTGGTAGCATGTGAGTGGGGACTTGAAGAGTAGGAGAGATGGTATCAGCCTGCAGGGACATACTGTATTAAAGGGATGACAGGGGACTCCCTCCGGCCAGCGCAGTGACAGGGAGCACTCCAGTACCATACTTCACCAACTGCTGTCCCCCTGAAGGCACTGATAATGTAATGGTACTGTACTGTACCGCGCTGTCCACTGTCTGATGTCCCCACTGCTGCACTACTGGTACCACTGTCCCTGATGGCAAAGGAAGCCGGCGCTGTAGAAAGCAAGGCTACGGCAGCGGAGGGAGCAGAGCCGCATTAGCCGATACTTCCTCTATAGTGCCAGTTACTGTGACAGGCGGAGTGATACCAGATAACTTTGGATTGTTGTACATTTTGTTGCACATTAAAAAAAAATAAGACATCGACTGAAAATAAGACCTAGTGTGTTTTTTTGGGGCAAAAAAATATTAGACAGTGTCTTATTTTCAGGGAAACACGGTATTTAATATTATTTTGATCAATCGCCAATAACCGTCAATAATAGACACGTGCGTTTCGTTTTGCTCCGAATCAAAATTCGTAGACGAATTTTCCAAAATGCGGACAGTCGGACACATAATGTCTATTGTGCTATCTCGTTAGATAACGCATACTGCTCTGGGGATCCAATAGCATCTGTTTACGAAAAACGAATAAACCAAAAGATAATAAAATAGAGCCAAAACCCTTAGATATTAGAATATTTCCACAATAACAGAGGCAGTTATGGCACCCCATATGAGAAAATGTATGAGGATCTTCGTGACCAGAATCACCTGGCTTTTCAGATTCTTCCAGGTTTTCCTAATTGTAGCTGGGATCTGGAGCTCTGGAGATTTCTTAGAGCTCTGGGTAGGATGAAATCTCCAGTCCTTGGGCCAGGTGTTGCCAATCACCAGCCTGGGCTGATCAGGTGGCTTAGAGAAGCCTCTTTAGGAAGCCAGCTCAGAGCTCAGAAGAGAGTTTTGGGTGTGCAGAAGGCACACAACCACAGGCAGACTCTGCTGCACGCGGAAGGCTGGGAGAGGTCAAGAAGGTTGGTGACCCAGAGATATCTGTCGGAGAAACGGAGAGAGACAGTGACCCACGAGGGGTGAATACTAAAATGCTTGGAGCTGAGGAAAGCTGCTGAGCAATACTGATACGGTATTAACAGAGAAATACGGTAAAGTCCTGGGACTATCACACTGGGAGTTTATGGAACAGCCAGATGAGACCAAATCATAATGTTTTGATGAAAGTCCAATGAACTGTTCTTTTTCATTTAGCATGGAATTGTTGACCTTTTGACTGAATAAAGACTGTCCTTTTTATGTTGAAGTCGGCTTCAGGAGTGGTCACCTAGCGCTCACCATTGGGCTTTATTGCCCAAACTACCACACTGACTAACTCTGCAACTACTGTAACAAGGACACTCCACTGTAGTCCAGGTAAGTCAAGTAAAACGCAGTTTATTAAAAGGGCAAACACAAATATATAATTCCATCCACAGGGTAGACCTCCCCTGTGCACAAGACGGTTTTTAGCAGCAACATAAATGACAGTCTTTTAACTTCGCTCTGTAGCTTTCCACAGCTCCAAGAAACTCACGCTGCTCACCCCTCGTGAGCCCTCAATCTGCTCTCTTAGCAGTGTGTATCAAAGGTCCTATGGTCACTGACCTTCCTGACCTCTTCCAGCCACCCCTGGCTGTTCCTTGTGCGTCCAGCACACACCCGAGTCTGCGTTTGTCCGTGTGGCTCCTGCACACACACAACTCCAACACAACTCTCCCACACTGGGCTGGCTTCCTAATAAGGCTTCTCTCAGCCACCTGATATACTGGTCATTGGTAACACCTGGCCCCAGGACTGGAGATCTCATCCCACCCAGAGCTCTAAGAGATCTCCAGAGCTCCAGATCCCAGCTACATTTAGGAAAACCTGGAAGGACCTGAAAAGCCAGGCTCTTCTTTATAACATTGTTTACATTCTGGACCCTCTCAGCCCCTTTGACTGAGAGTCCTGGGTGCCAATGTTGCCATGCTGTGTCGAGGCATTGCCATGCACTGCCACACTATGTAAGAATCTATGTTTTCAAATAGAGTTAGAATTATTGGAAAAAAAAAATTCTTGGACTCCCGAAGCAACACAGACTTGGTTTCTCCCAGCCCATGGCAAACAGATCTGCAGATGACATGTAGTCCCACATTATGCTCCCGTGTACACGAGCTGTTAGTGTGTACCTTACACCAGCAGGTGAGGGGAAAAAAATCAGTTATTCAAATAGTGACTTATGACTGTTGTTGTAAGCACTGTACTCACAAATTGTTCTTGAGACCTTCACACAAGTTCGCAATGTAAAACAGCTGGGAGGGCAGGGTAATAGTGAAGCCAGCTCTTGGAAAGTGATGGCTAGGAATACTCTTGACTCACCTAACTGGTAGTTATATAAAATGGCAACATCTGTTCTGTCCCAAGAATGTGTTTGAGGGTAGCTTTAAAAGAATAAGTACACATTCATGATGAAGACTGTTATGTTTTTCTTTATACCTGGATGAACCATTATCAGCAACTTGCAGTCCTGAAATAATTATATCTTTCATCCAATTCTTCTCTAGCAACAGGAACATCTAGCAGCTGTACAGCTAATCTGGAAGGAGAGGGAGATGTGAACATCCTGGATATGATTTGCAGTGGGAAGGAGGGCATCCCCGCCAGCCCCTTAGTTATACTCTCTCATTGCTTATCCCTGCCAGAGACTGGGGCTGAGAGCATTGATATCTGGAGGGATGTAGAAGATTCTTACCTTCATATAACCACTCGTGTGCTTGAAGACAGGGTCCTAGGGTGATGATGCTTACTCACTGTATTGCACCTATGGAGCAGTAGCATTGCCACCCTAAGACAGGGGTGGAAAACCTCCTGCCCTCGAGCTGTGATGAAACTACAAATGCATCTGTCTCTGGGAGTCATGCCTGTGACTGTTAGAATCTTACAATGCCTCATGGGATTTGTAGTTTCACCGCAGCTGGAGAGCTCGAGGTTCTTGTCCTAAGACAAGAAAATGTGTTAGGACCACAGAACTCTTTTTGCCCTCCTCCTCTTCACAACATAGTAGGGAGCCGTTCTGTAGGTCACAGAGGTGAACTGAGCTGATATGATAACACTGCCTGGAGACGGGTTTTAACAAACCCAAAGCATATCCCCCAACTGTTAGACCCATATCCCTCTGTCCCTCCTTCCTTCTCAGTTGGCCCTCTTTTTGGTCTGTTGTACACATACCTATGAAAAATATCTATTTACCTACCAAAAGTATTATTCTACACTAAAACCTTAATTTCATATTTTAATGATCTTGTTTGCTATTTTGAAAAGCCTGTGTCATGTCAACCTCTTGCCGTCCGCCCGTAGTAGAAAAACGGACGGACGGCACTGCTGCATTGGCGGGCATTGTGTAAGATAGGTTTAACTATTCATTTTTGGCATATAAATTCTTAGAGGGTTATTCACAAAGCTGCCGAAGGCAGTCGAGTGAACAACCGAGCCGAAGTGAAGTGAGCCGAACGCTGTTCGTCTATTCACTTCAGGCTTGTACTGCTGATTTCAGCCGTACATCAGCTGCCTTCAGCTGCACTTCGGTCAGCCGAACATGCTCTGTCCAGAGTTTTACTCTGGATCGGCTGAGCCGAAGCTCCCGCAGCTCTCTCGCTGCAGTTCGCCCCTTTTCTCATAGGGGCCGAATGGCAGTAAGTGAATAGCGTGGCATTCGGCTCCGCTATTCTGCTTGGTACCACCGGGATACCGAGCAGAATAGAAAATAAGTAAAATGTATTTTTTTTAAAAGAGTTGAAAATTTATTTTAAAATCTAAGAAAATAGGAAAATTGCAATAAAAATTAAAATAATTTAAAGAACAGAAAAAGAAAATTAAAAATAATGTAAAAAACCGCCCACAAGGAGGCCGGCAAAAGAAAAACAATTGGGCGGAGCTTGCAGTGAAAGCTAGCTCCACCCAATTGTTTCCTATTGGCCGCCACCTGCCAGAGTCTTCTAGCAGGTCCCGAGCCAATGAATAACAACTAGGCAGAGCCAGCCGTGATGTCACGGCTGGCCCCGCCCAGTTGTTATTGTTTAATGACAGGTCAGCGTCCCCAGGTCATTTGGGGACGCTGATCTGTCATTACAACTGGGCAGAATGAGCCGTGAGATCCTGTCTGGCTCCGCCCAGCTGTCATTTGCCTGGAGATCGGTCGGTTTCGGACGACCGTTCTCCACACTTCGGCTGTCACTCGGCTGAACCGCTCGGCTGCCTTCGGCTGCTGTACGTCTATTGTGAATAGCCCATACAGCAGCCCTTCAGTTCAACTGAACCAAAGGGCAGAGGCGGCCGAAGGATCAGCCGAAGCTACGGCTGGATCCTTCGGCTCTTTAGTGAATAACCCCCTTAATGGTCCATGGCAGGGGTGTGTCCGTTGCCTAAATACATTATGGGGAATTTATCAAAACTGGAGCAGACAAAATCTGGAGCAGCTGTGCATGGCAACCAATCAGCTTCTCTTTTTGATTTTCAAACCTTCACTGAACAAACTGAAGAGAGAAGCTGATTGGTTGCCATGCACAGCTGCTCTAGATTTTGTCTGCTCCAGTTTTTATAAATTCCTCCCACTGTGTTGGAAGGTGTACCTCTTTCTCATCTCAGAAAAGGGAGCAAATAAGGGAAGAGCATTGTTAGGGTTTACATGTACTCTAAAGCAGGGGTAGCCCAACTTCTGCCCGCCAGAAGGTGGTGAAACCACAAATCCCGTTAAGCATCTTCCTCTGGAAGTCATGTTTATTGCTGCTAATGGCATTTGTAGCTTCACCACAGCTGGAGAGCCAAAACTTGGCTACCCCTGCTCTAAAATAAAAATGTTTTTTTTTTTATTTTTTTTTAGTCAAAACCTTTTTTTTTTACATTTTAAATATTATAGCTAATAAAATTGCACAGTTGGAGAAGCAGCAGATCATGCATGATCAGCACATTGTGGACTCACAGTGATGCCAGACGCAGCACATTCCCTACTGTACAGGGACAGGGAGTTAACTTTGCCAGATCTCATCAGTACACTCCAACATTGGCACCAGTGGCTGATTTTTAGCTAGATAAATATCTCTGCAAGGTATTTACTTTTCATACTAAAATACTTCACACAAACTTAAGAAGAAACAGGTCACATCTAGTGGATACAAACTTTAAAAAAAAGGGTGACACCAGTCTGCCCCCAAATTCATGGAAACGTTAATGATTGCGGTGCACTAAAAAAAAATAAAAAAAGCACATTTTTCATCATTAATATTTTTTCACTCTGTAGAACACGGTTCCTTTTCTCTGTCCCAGTAATGGTGTCCAACTCAAGACGAACATTGTGCCTTCGACGTTTCCGCAGACAAAGAAAAAATGATCCGGTGCTGCCAATCAATTTCTTGTCTTTTTACTTTTTCGCAGACAAAAAAAAAAAAAAAAGAAAAAACTTGTGAAAAAAAAAATAAATCAAACCTGGGAATTGAACAAAGGTCCAACTTTTGTCTTTGTGAGTGTGAAAAAAAAAAAAAGGCAGGACACACAATATCCCTTACATCTTCAGGCCTCTGTGAAAAAACATGACGCTCTCGAATAAACCTCTTGGTCAGAAATCATTTTCAAACACTCCGAGATAAGGTTACAGTCCCTTTTGTTGATCTTCATCATTTTTATATCATTTTTTTATAGAACAAGTCTCGTATCCTCATTGTGGAAAAGCTGGGCATTCTACTTTTCTACTTATTTTTTCTAAGAGTTTTTTGTGTGAGTGAGACATGCATTTTTCCACTCAATACATGCTGCAAAGGCTTTCAATTAAGAATGACCTTTAAGGCTTCTGCTTTTTGATTCTGGCGATGTTGAAGCTGATCTGAAATTAGTTTTTCTTTTTTTTTCTTTGTACACTTTGTTCCTTCCGCTACGTTATTAGTTTCATACAGTTGTCAGTAACGCTGCCTGTTAAATGCAACGGAAAACATTCTCATAATCCATAAAAGTCTTCTCAGATGACTATTGTCGCCCAGGAATATAACTTTTTTCTTCTTGCGATTTCTTTGCTTTGTGTCCGCCCTTTGTGCGCCTGTAGGAAATCCAGTTTTAATTAGATTTTTGAATACCTGCATCGAATTTCCTCTCCTGTGTGCAGGAATGTATCGTGTAAGATACAGGAACCTTTTACATATTTTAATGAAGAAGCTGAATAATGTAAGTTGTCTCTGCAGATATAGCATGATCTTACTGTTCTTAAAACTTGAGGGCATTTACTACTCAACACTTAAATAGTCTTATAAAATATGTTTGGATCTAGATGCTGTTTTGGTGCCAAAATCAAATTCCTTCAATTGGCCATTCGGCTACACCCTTGGTTATGAAGGGGATTAGTATTATAATATCCAGCATCCTCTCTCAGGATGCCATTTGCAAATATTAATTTTATTATTAATATCATATGGATTTAATTCTAAGCTCCCATGTCTCACAAGTAGGGATGTCCTGATACCGATACTAGTATCTGTATGGGGGCCGATACAGGACATTTTCAATAATTGTACTTGTGAAAATGCCACGATACTAAAGACCGATGCCAGCCCTTTAAATTCTAAAACTGGAGCAGCTGCTTGAGTTCCCTCGCTCGTGGGGACCTCAGATACCCTGCTGGGGACCTGGCAGTAGGTGTCTTTGGCAGTGCCTGCCCGGTCCCATATCTCCCCCTCCTCCTTCCCGAGAACGGCACAGCCAAGGACAGCCCATCATAGGACATACAACCTCGGAGCCGGCACCTGCCCGTTCAGCACCTTCAGTCCAGCACCTGCCACATGCAGCCCTGGTGTACACAGCCTGGTGACATCTATACACAGCTTGGTGACATCTACAGACTGGCTGGTGACATCTTTACACAGCCTGGTGACATCTTTACACAGCCTGGTGACATCTATACGCAGTCTGGTGACAGCCTTGGTGACATCTATACGCAGCCTGGTGACATCTATACGCAGCCTGGTGGCATTTATACACAGCCTGGTGAGATCTGTACACAGCTCTGGTGAGAAACTGCCCTAAAATCATTAGTCTGTATTGTTTTAGAAAAAATGTCACATGTCCCTTTAAGAAAAAGTATCAGTATTGGTATCGGCAAGTACCTGAGGGAAAGTCTTTGTACTTTGGTCTTAAAAAATGGTATCGGGACATTCCTACCTACACCCAGATAGCAAGCAATTGAGCTGCAAGTTTGAAAATGACTTGCTAAACTATTGCAGACTTGCCAAGCTTCACAATTTTGTTGCACAATTATAGCAAGTCTGCATTGCAAGTCTCCAGACCAGCAACCTTGCAGAGCTCTTGCTAAGACCTGCAGGACTCTTGCTGTAGACTTGCCAAGCAAATTTGCTACAAATTCAAAAAGTGTCAACCAGAACTTATGCTGCGAGTGTTCTGCAAGTCTACAACTTGCCAGGAATGTGTGCAGCAAGTTAACAAAATTACAATTTCACCCCGCACAAGTTTGTAGCAAGTTATCCTTGCTATCTGGGCAATTATAATTTCCTCTTACAGGCCGACAAAACACTTAAGTCACTGCCCTACAATTAGCAGCAGGGTTGTCAGCTTCCTAAGTGAGTTCCTTCAGTTGGCCATTGGGCTACACCCTTGGTGAATTCCTTAATTTGGCCATTGGGCTACACCCTTGGTGAATTCCTTCAGTTGGCCATTGGGCTACACCGTTGATGAGTTCCTTCAGTTGGCCATTGGGCTACACCCTTGGTGAATTCCTTAATTTGGCCATTGGGCTACACCGTTGATCAGTTCCTTCAGTTGGCCATTAGGCTACACCCTTGGTGAATTCCTTAATTTGGCCATTGGGCTACACCCTTGGTGAGTTCCTTCAGTTGGCCATTGGGCTACACACTTGGTTATTAAGGGTATTAGTGTTAAAATATCCAACATCCTCTCTCAGAATGCCATATGCCATTTTTTTTTAATTCCAGGTAGCCCAGGCAGGTTAATGAGGGTATTAAATGTTTAATGACCAGGGTCCATTGAAGCTTAGATAATCACAACAAATTTAGCTGTGTTTCTATACACTGGTTCTTAGGATGTCCTGCAGCACTTCTTACCAAAGAACCCTTGAAGTGGGTGCTGGAGTGACTGCAGATGGCACCGCAAGCATCAAATGTAGAACAAAACATTGCAAACACACGAGACAATGTGGTTGAGTGTTGTACTTTTGTACTTCAATGTGACAACATGCATCAATAAAGGACAAACACTCAGCCACATTGTCCGGTGTGCTGGGGACATTTTGTTCTACGTTCTATGCACTGGTTAATGTGACAATAGCTTTATAAATAATTTGGCCACCTGAATGGTTTTTACATTAACATCTTTAGCCATGTGTCATGTGATGCCCAGATCGTTCCTCTTTATCGATTGTGGCGTTGTTTCCCCTAGCCAGCATTTGTAGCCACAGTTAAGCGATAGCATTATAGCCCTGAACCGTATGGCTTCTTATCTTCGGACTTCTATGATGCCGTAAATACTCTTGGACTCCGAAACTTCTGGTGTTGCGGTCCTGTTTTCCTACACCTTTCATAAACTAGACATGTGCGATTCGTTTTGTTACGAATCGAAATTCGTACGAATTTTCCTGAAATTCGTAGATTCGTAAGCATACGAAATCCAAATTGCAGTTTCCGAATTATATCCGAAATACGAAATTCCGTTAACGAATTTCGGATCCGAATTTCTTTGAAACAGGAACTAATATTACCCCTGTAAATGAGGTTGAACAACATGGTTTTTTTTAAATCCGAAATACGGATCCGCTGCTGCTGAGAGTTGCATTACAATACACAGGCAGGAAATACGAAATTCCATTGACGTATTTTCGTTCCGTTACGAACATTCGTTATATTGAAGTTAAAAAGCAAAGTGCATTTATATTGGAGTTGATGGTAGTTTTTTTTTAAGTCCGAAATTCGGATACGGAATCCGTTAACGGAATTTTCGTTTTGGTCGTATTTCGTTTTGGTTGACCAATCAGAGGTTCTCTTCTGCTGCTGAGAGTTGCATTACAATACAGGCAAGAAATACGAAATTCCGTTGACGTATCTTCGTTCCGTTACGAACATTCGTTGAAGTTGTTCGTAATATATAATATTAATATTGAAGTTAAAAAGCAAAGTACATTTATATTGGAGTTGATGCCTGATGGTAGTTTTTTTTAAAGTCCGAAATACGAAATTCGTATACGGAATCCGTTAACGGAATTCGTATTTCGGATAAAAAAACAACTACCACTTCGACTCCAATATTAACAAAGGTATTTTTGCTTTTTAACTTCATCATAACGAATGTTCGTAAAGTTACGAAAATTTGCCGAAACTAACGAAAATCCGTATTTCGTACGAATCCGAATTGAGTTTCGGATACGAATTACGAAATACGAAATAATGGATATTACGAAACGGAACGAAACGGAACAAATTTTTTGACGGCGCACAAGTCTATGATACACATGATTGTTATGTGTCCCAACAGTCCTTTATATACATGCTGTCAGATTACTTAAGCCATTTTATATAGGCCACAAATAGCCTCTTCTCTTCCTTGGACACCATACAAGAGAAAACTCTTATTACATGTATAATGATGTTAAGTTACCAGGGAAGGTAGCAGAAAGTGTACAAAATGGTATTTATTCCACTCCAAGTGAAAAGATTTGGCAGCTACATACCTTAGTGAAGCAAAGGAGCCTTGGGAAAGGAATTGTTTTTTTTTTAACCAGTTCCCAATGTGCCAAGTATGCCTGCCAAATGTCTAAATTACACTAGAATAAATATGTTTCTGTGCATTCACCTTTCTGCTTCCTGGTGTTTCTCTCAACAATTTCTCAATAGAGTTCTATGTCATCACTTGAAGGCATGGCGAAGTCCAGTATTTTTTATGTGCATCTTCTTGCCAGTCGCACCTTATGCTTCTGGTGTTGGGAAAAATGACATTTTAGCTTTTGGCCCCGGCAGAATTTAGCTTTTTTGTGCAAAGCTAGGGCAATGTCATACATTAAAGTACAAGCAGTCCCCGGGTTATGAACAAGATAGGGTCTGTTGGTTTGTTCTTAAGTTGAATTTGTATGTAAGTTGGAGCAGGTAAATTTTTTAGGTGTAACTCCAGCCAAAGGTTTTAGATAGCATAGGAAAGGGTTAACGACCCTGCAAACGTTTGTTTTGCTGTCCTCACAGTGGCTCTAATCCCACACCATACTAACCAAAACTAAACAAATTAAATTTTCATGGAGTTCTACTTTAAATGCAACTTGGACAGATGTTTGTACAATGTCCTTGTACACTACACTAATGTACACTAGAAAAAAAAAACGTGTCAAAGATTCCACTTTTTATCGTAATTACTCAAAGACTGAAATTCTGCCATGTCCTGGTTAGGCCTCAGAAACTCCGCCCCTTGAGTGCATTTTCATGAATATGGCTTTATTGTACAAAACAACGGGTTTGAATGTGAATCCAGGAAAAGCAAACTAATAAGCACACCACACCAAAGGACCTACAGTATTTATTGCACTGGATGTATCTGAATGAACGTGTTCCAGGGATCTGGCTGTATCCGCTTCATCTGGGCTCAAAATGCTGTACAAAGTAGAAGACAAGAACACAATTGGAATTCTGTTTTCTGAAAAACAAAAAATCTATGAATTGCTGTCAATATAAAGGTGTCAGCAGCCCAGCTGGTGAAGCTATTGTATTAAAAGTGATTACTAAAGGGTTTAACACATTGGCATGTTGGAATCCCGATCCTTAGGTGTAGCTCTTATTTATATATTATCTCTCCTGGACTTGTTCTGAGAGGATCCCATTGGCTGAAGACAATCGGCTCTCAATTCACAAAGCTAACACACCATGATAAGGATAGGTCTGTGAAAGTTCTCATTCATCCAGGTCATGGTGTATCTGTAAAAAATAAGTCAAGGCAACTGGACTTGCTGTATTTTTTCCCCCTGAAAAATGTTTCACTGGTCATCCGACCAGACTCTCAATTCAGAATGACTTGTACAAAAAATTATCTGGGAATAAATACAGTGAATGTTGCTCCAATCCACATAATCTGTTAATCGCAACTAGCACATGGTCAGAGACCTCATGGAGGTAAGGTGTTGATCGCATTTGCATAATTGGAGCTAGGAGGTGTTATTAACCTGCCCAGAGAGAGGTGTAAAAACAGCATTGTTTT